>NC_037673.1:172881743-173013663 GCF_003255815.1 Theropithecus gelada | reverse complement strand
AAAAAAAAAAAAAGAAAATGTTCATGATTAAAAAAAAAAAGAATAAACTGTAAAAACAAATGGGATTTCCTGTCCTATATCTTCCAGTAAGGAGCTTGAAACTCATACCTCTCATCCACACAACAAGAAAAAGGCTGAACAAACTGAAAATCAACAACTTTTCTTAGATTCATCAGAGATCTGAGGTCACAGGGCAAACTCTCGCCCCCAAATTGACAGGTGGATACAGAGAATCACAACTTACCAGAGCAGAGAAACCTCTGGTAGAACAATTCTGTGACAGGAAAGCCTAGAATGTAATTGAGGGATTGCTGGAGGCTCCGTGTAGACAAGTTTGAGAGTTAAAAACTCCAAGGGGTCCAGTCCTAGGGGATGTCACCCCACCCCACTTATGTGAGTTTGACCTCCAGAAGCCCTACCAGGTTCTCAAAGTGAAGATCAAAGAAAAAAATCCCCGTGTGCTTCTAGCATATGGGGGAGAAAAGCAGCCATTTTGAAATGTGCCAGAGCATTCCGTTCTTCTTAACCAAAGCCTGCCCTCAAGAGAAACTATTTTATCAGAGCTTAATTGACCCGGGGAAAGGAAAATATCCAACTCTAGGCCCCCTACCCCAGTTTTTGGCATGAGGGGAAGGAAATTCTCAACTGCAGCCAAATCTATCCTTCTTGTGCCACCCAAGAGGGAAAGGTGAGAATAACTGAGAGGCATTGTGAGGATCACAACCCAATGGCATAGGCTCAACAAAAGACTGAGACCTAATGATGTGGCTATAGAACCCTTCTCCACCTTGCACTCCTTACCACTACTCACTAAAGACCTTATCACAGTTCCTTTTACTTCATACAGCAAGTCCAGTTTTCAACAAAAAATTACAAGGCATGCTAGATGGCAGAAACATAGTTTGAACACACAGAACAAGCATCAGACTAGATTCAGACATGGCAGGGATGTTGGAATCATCAGATGAGGAATTTAAAATAACCATGGTTAATATACTAACGGCACTAATGCAAAAGCAGATGGGTAATGTAAGCAGAGAAATGGAAATTCTGAGAAGGAATCAAAAAGAAGTGCTAGAAATGAAAAATACTGGATCAAAAAAGAGAAAGAATCAAAAAGAAGTGTTAGAAATGAAAAATACTGGATCAAAAAAAAAAAAAACCAGAAATGAAGACTGTCTTTGATGGGTTCATCAGTAGACTGGACACAGCTGAAGAAACAATCAGTGAGCTTGAAGATATGTCAGTAGGAGCTGCAAAGAGAAAAGACTGAGGGAAAAAATGGAACAAAATATCCAAGAAATTTTAAGATAATTACAAAAGGATGTAACACATGCGTAGTGTGAATACCAGAAAGAGAAGAAAGAGAGGGAGGAACAGAAGAAATATCTGAAGCAATAATGACTGAGAATTTCTCAAGGTTAATCTCAGACACCAAACTGCACATTCAGGAAGCTCAGAGAACACCGAGCAGAATAAATGCCCAAATAGTTACATCTGGGCATATCATATTCAAATTGTAGAAATTCAGGAACAAAGAAAAAAATCTTGAAAGAAGCCAGAGGGAACAATTTCTTACCTATAGAGGATAAGGATAAAAATTACATCAGATTTGTCCTCAGAAATTATGAAAGCAAGAAGAGAGTGGAGTGAAATATGTAAATTGTTCAAAGAAAAAAACCTACCAACCTACAAATCTGTATTCAGCAAAGTTATCCTTCAGAAGTGAAGGAGAAATAAAGACTTTCTCAGGTGAACAAAAATTGAGGGAATTTATCACTATTAAATCTACTTTGCAAGAAACGTTAAAAGAAGCTCTTCAGAGAGAAGAAGAATGATATGGGTCAGAAACTCAAATTTATGTAAAGAAAGAAAGAGTGTTAGAGAAGGAATAAGTTAAGGTAAAGTATACACTTTTGTTTTTAGTTATTAATTGATCTAACAAATAAAAGTTTAAGATAATAGTATCAACAATGTATTTGGTGATTATAACTTGTAGATAAGCAAAATAAATTGCTGAATGACAGGAGTGAAGGATGAAGGAATTAGGAATATTTTGTTATTATAAAGTTACTTGCACTACCCATGAATCAGTACAATGTCATTTGAAAGTGAACTTGGATTCATTATAAGTGTATATCACAAACTCTGGGGCAACCAATAAAAAAAAAATTTTTTTTAAGTATAATTGATGTGCTAAGAAAGGAGAGATTATGGAATCATATCAAATGCTCAATTAAAACCACAAAAGACAGAAAAATAGTGAAAGACAAAAATAGAAACAGAGAACAAGGGCAATGAATAGAAGACTAGCAAATATGGTAGATATTAATCCAACTATATCAATAACCACTTTAAACATTAATGGCATAGCAATTTTATTCACAATTGTGAAGAGTTGGCAGCATCCATATATTGAGGCCCTTCAGTAAATGAATGGATAAATTCCCTAAACAAGGGAATATTATTCAGCACTGAAAGAAATGAGCTATTAAGCCACTAAAAAGCCTGAAGGAATCTGGAATGTCTGCTGCTAAGTGAAAGAAGCCAGTCTGACTTCCAACCAGATGACTTCAGGAAAACTCAATGCTATGGAGACAGTAAAATGATCAGTGGTTGCCAGGGGTTGGGGGGAAGGAGGAATTAATAAGTGGAGCACAGAGGACTTTTAGGACAGCGAATCTACTCTGTATGAAACTATAATGGTGGACACATGGCGTTATACATTCATTCAAACCCACAGAATGTACAATACCAAGAGTGAACTCTAATGTCAACTCTGGACTTTAGTGAATACGGTGTTTTACCATGTGTAGGTTCATCATAAATGCATCACTCTGGTGGGGGACGCTGATAATGGGGGAGGCTGTACATGTATATGGGCAGGGGGTATATGGGACAACTCTGTAACTTTCTCTCAATTTTGTTATAAACTTGAAACTGCTCTTTAGAAAATAAGGCTTTAAAGGCCTGGCGTGGTGGCTCATGCCTGTAATCCCAGCACTTTGAGAGGCCGAGGCAGACGGATCACGAGGTCAGGAGATCGAGACCATCCTGGCTAACACGGTGAAACCCCGTCTCTACTAAAAATGCAAAAAATTAGCTGGGCATGGTGGCGGGCGCCTGTAGTCCCAGCTACTCGGGAGGCTGAGGCAGGAGAATGGCGTGAACCCGGAGGTGGAGCTTGCAGTGAGCTGAGATCGCACCATTGCACTCCAACCTGGGCGACAGAGTGAGACTCCATCTAAAAAAAAAAAAAAAAAGAAAAAGAAAGAAAGAAAGAAAATAAGGCTTTAAAAAAATTACAATGGCATGATCTCAGGTCACCACAACCTCCGCTTCCTGGGTTCAAGCCATTCTCCTGTCTCAGCCTCCTGAGTAGCTGGGATTACAGGCATGCGCCACTGCACCCAGCTAATTTTTGTATTTTTAGTAGAGATGGGGTTTAAAAAAAGGCTTTAATTTGCTATTCAGAAAATAGCAAATGTTGACGAGGCTGTGGAGATGTTGAAACTCTTGTGCACTGTTGCTTGGAATGTAAAAAGGTGCAGCTGCTATGGAGCACATTCTAGTGGTTCCTCAGAAAATTACAAGTAGAATTACCATATGATCCAGTAATTCTCAGTTGTGGGTATTTGCCCAAAAGCAATGAAAGCAGGGACTTGAGATATTTGCACACTCATTTTCAAGCAGGGACTAGAGATATTTGCACACTTATGATCATGGCAGTATTATTCACAATAGCCAAGGACTGGAAACAACCCAAGTGTCCATCGATAGACACAAATGTGGTCTACACATGCACGGGAATAATCCTCAGCCATAAAATTCGGACACGTGCAACAATATGGATGAATCTTGAGGACATTTTGTAAGTGAAATAAGCCAGGCGCAAAAGGACAAATACCGTATGATTCCACTTATGTGAGTTATCCAGAGCGGTCCAGCTCAGTCCAACTTACAGAGACGGTAGAATAGTGGTTGCCAGGGGCTTGGGGAAGGTTAATGGAAGCCGTTACTTAATGGGCAGAGTTTCAGACTTGCCAGATGAAGAGTTCTAGAAATGGATGGTGATGATGATTGCACGACAGTGTGAATGCCTTGAATGCCATGGAATGATACACTTAAAAATGATTAAGATGGTAAATTATATGCATATTTACCACAATTAAAGGAAAAGATCGGCTGGGCACGGTGGCTCATGCCTGTAATCCCAGCACTTTGGAAGGCCAAGGCAGGCGGATCATCTGAGGTCAGGAGTTCGAGACCAGCCTGACCAACATGGAGAAACCCCGCCTCTACTAAAAATACAAAAAGTAGCTGGGCGCGGTGGTGCATGCCTGTAATCCCAGCCACTCGGGAGGCGGAGGCAGGAGAATGGCTTGAACTCGGGCAGCGGAAGTTGCAGTGAGCTGAGATTGTGCTATTGCACTCCAGCCTGGGCAACAAAAACGAAACCCTGTCTCAAAATAAATAAATAAATAAATAAATAAATAAATAAATAAATAAATAAATAAGATCTGTGGTTGCCAGAGGTTTGAGACAATGGAGGTGTGAACTGGTGGAGCACAGGGGATTTTAGGGCAGTGAAACGGTTGTGTACGGCACTGTAGTAGCAGATACGTGTCCTTCTATACTTGCCCAAACCCATAGAATGGAGAACACCAAGAGTGAGCTCTCATGGGAACTACGGACTTTGGGTGATAGCCATGTGTTAACGGAGGTCCATCGATTGTAGCAAATGTACCACCCTGGTGCAGGATGATGGTAGTCAGGGAGGCTGTGTGGGTCAGGGGATGAGGCAGGGCAGAGGGCACTCTATGGGAGCTCTCTGTACCTTCTGCTCCATTTTGCTGTGAATGTGAAACTGCTCTAAATAAAGGTTTATTAATTAAAAAAAAAAAAAAACATAGACTCTACAACTCAAAGAGTGAGCCCTAATGTAAACACTGGGCTTTGGTTGATAGTGATGCGTCGGCGCTGATCCACGGACAGGTGCGCGCTGGGGATGTTCGTGTTGGGGGAGGCTGGGGGACGGGCCTGTGGGGAGCCTCTGTACTTGATGCTCACTTTTCCCGTGAACCTAAAACTGCTCTCCAAAAATATGTACATTTGTAACTTGGTAGATTGTCAACTCTCCCTCCGCAGGGGTTGTGTGCATGCAATGTGTGACAGCACCTGTTCACCCACCCCAGCACACAGCGCCATCCAGCTCTTGAATCTTTGCCAGTTTTTGGTGTCTTGGCATAATTTTTTTGAACAAAGTTTTTTATCTAAGTCTGATATACTTACAGAAAACAGCACAAATACTAAGTGTACAGTTTGATAAATTTTCACAAAGTGAACATATATGGTAGACAGCACCATGATCAAAATATAGAATATTATCTGAGAGTCCAGAAGCCTCCTCACTCCCTTCCAGTCACTATCTTCCCTCCCCCAAGGTAACATTTAACCCGACTCCTATAACCATAGATTAGTTTTGCCTCATTTGCCTTTTATATAAGTGGAGTCATACAGCCCATACCCTGTGCCAGGCATCTTTCATTCAACGTAACATCCGTGAGATTCATTCTTGTTGTGTAGTTGCAGTTCATTCATTTTCATTGGTGCATAGTATTTCACTAAAGGACTATGCTGCAATTTATTTATCCATCCTACTATTGATGGTCATTTGGGTTGTTTCCTGTTTGGAGCAAATAGCGATGCAGTAAACATTCGTGTACTTGTCCTTGGTCCAATATACACTCATGACTGTTGCGTAAACATCTAGAAGGAGAATTGCTGGATCATAGGACATGCATGTGTTCCACTTTAGTAGATAATGCTACACAGTTTTCCAAAGTAGTTTTTTGATTTACAATTTTGCTGTGATAAGAATTCCACGAAATCTATATCCTCATGAACACTTGAAAATGCCAGTCTTTTTTTAACTTTTGGAGTAGTTATCTCAAATGGTTTTAATTTGCATTTCCCAGATGACTAAAGAAGGTTAGCGCCCTTTCATATGTGAAAATGCCAGTCTTTTTAACTTTTGGAGTAGTAATCTCAAGGTGGTTTTAATTTGCGTTTCCCAGATGACTAAAGAAGGTTAGTGGCCTTTCACATGTGTGTAGATAGTCTTTCTTATAAAATGCCTGTTCAAATATTTTACTGAGTTCTCTGTTGAGTCTTGCTTTACTTACTGATTTGTGGGAGTTCTTTGTATGTACTGGATAAAAGTCTTTTGTAAGTGACCCGGCGCGGTGGCTCACGCCTGTAATCCCAGCACTTTGGGAGGCCGAGGCAGGCGGATCATGTGGTCAAGAGATCGAGACCATCCTGGCCAGCATGCTGAAACCCTGTCTCTACTAAAAATAAAAAAAAATTAGCTGGGCGTGGTGGTACACACCTGTAATCTTAGCTACTCAGGAGGCTGAGACAGGAGACTGGCTTGAACCGGGAGGCAGAGTTTGCAGTGAGCTGAAATAGTGCCACTGCACTCTGGCCCGGGCAACAGAGCGAGACTTTCTGTCTTGCTTTGTAAGTGATATGTACAGAAGATATCTTTCACTTTCTGGGGCTTGACTTCCCATTGTATTAACAGTGTTGTTTTTTTGTTTTTGTTTGTTTGTTTCTTTTCTTTTTTTTTTTTTTTTTTTGAGACAGAGTCTCACACTACCACACTATCCACTCGGCTAAGTTTTGTATTTTAGTAGAGACGGAGTTTCACCATGTTGGCCAGGCTGGTCTCCAACTCCTGACCTCAAGTGATCCACCCTCCCTGGCCTCCCAAAGTGCTGGGATTACAAGCATGAGCCACCGTGCCCAGCTGTGTGTTAATAATGTCTTTGATGGATAGAAGTACTTGATTTTAATGCAGTCCAATTTATCAATACTTTTCTTGATGCCAGTGCCATTATATCCTATATAACAAGCCTTGCCCAGCCCACTGTCACAAAGATATTCTCCAATGTTATTTTCTAGAAGCTTTATTATTTTGCTTTTATACATATAGTGTAAGATAAGAGCTAACACTGATTTTGTCCATATGAATATCCAGCTGACACTGCACCATTTATTGAAGATCTTTATTATTAATTAAAGGATGAGCTCATCCTTTCCCACCACTCTGTCATATCAACTTTGTAAAAAACTCAGATCCTCATGTGTATGTGTGTATCTGTTTCTGGACTTTATTCTGGCCCATTGTCTACCCTTGTGCCAATATTATACTTTTTTGTTTGTTTGTTTTTGAGACAGAGTCTCACTGTGTCGCCGAGGCTGGAGTGCAGTGGTGCAATCTCAGCTCACTGCAAGCTCTGCCTTCCGGGTTCACGCCATTCTCCTGCCTCTGCCTCCCGAGTAGCTGGGACTGCAGGCGCCCACCACCACACCCTGCTAATTTTTTTGTATTTTTAGTAGAGATGGGGTTTCATCGTATTAGCCAGAATGGTCTCGATCTCCTGACCTCGTGATCCGCCTGCCTCGGCCTCTCAAAGTGCTGGGATTACAGGCTTGAGCCACTGCACCCAGCCAACCAATATTATACTTTTTTAATGATTGTAGCTTTATACTAAATTTTGATATCTGATAGCATAAGTCCTCCCACTTTGTTTTGTCTTCAAGATTGTTTTGACTATTTTTCATGCTTTATGTTTCTTTATAAAGTTTAAAATTAGCCTGTCAATTTACACACACACACACCCCCTGTTGATTTTTATTGAGATTTCATGGAATCTACAGGTCAATTCTGGGGGAATTGACACCTTTATAATAATGAGTCTTTCACGCTACAAACATTGTATCCCTCCATTTACTTAGGTCTTCTTTAATTTCTCTCAATAATGTTTAGTAGATTTCAGCATAGACATTTTGTTCTGATATTTTCCTGTGGATTTTCTATCTACACAATCATGTTATCTATGAATAATGACAGATTTATTTTTTCTTTTCCATTTTGTTTACTTGCCTTATTGCACTGACCTGGACCTCCAGTACAGTGGATAAGAATTTAAAAGAAGTGGAGAAAGTAGACATCCTTGTCTCATCTATAATTGCAACCAGAAAACTTTTAATACCCATCATTAAACATGATAGATGCTATACATGTCTTATACATAACCTTTGTCATATTAAATACATTTCTGTCTATTCCTAGTTTGCTAAGAGCTTTTCAAAATGGTAAATGGATGTTGATTTTGATCAGTTGCTTCTTTTGCATTTGTTGAGTTGATTACACAGCTTTAACCTTTATTCTGTTAGTGTGGGAAATCACATCTTTTTTTTTTTTTTAAGCTAGCCTTGCATTCCTTGAATAAACCCAAGTTGGTGGTGACGTATTATTCTGTGCTTCTGGGTTCAGTTTACTAATAATTTATTTAGGAGTATATGTCTGTGGAAGAGATTGCTGTGTTCATAAGAGAGATTTTCTTTTCTTATGCTTTTCATAATCAAGTTTTAATATGAAGGCTATGCTGGCTTTATATAAAATAATTGGAAATTATTTCTTTTCTTCTATTCTCTGGTGAGCTATATGTAAGATTGGTGATATTTCTTCCTTACATGTTTGGAAGAATTATTCAATGAAGACATACTGGTGCAGGGGTTTTCTTTGTGGGAAGGGTTTTAGCTACAAATATAATTTATTTAATGGATAGAAGAATTTTCAGATTTTCTGTTTCTTCTATCAGTTTTGGTAAGCTGTGTTTAGCAATTCTTCTATTTCATCTAAAATTTCAAATTTTCTAGCATGCAGTTATTCATAATATACTCTTATTTTTAATATATGTAGGATCTGTAATGATGTTCTTCTTTTCATTTCCAATATTAGTTATTTGTGCCTTATCTCGCTGTCTCTTAAAAATCAGTGTTGCCAGGCATGGTGACTCACATCTGTAATCCCAACACTTTAGAAGGTCAAGGCAGGAAGACTGAAGTTCGAGACCAAACTGGGCAACATAGCGAGACCTTGTCTCTATAAAAAATTTTAAAATTGGCCACAAGCGGGGTGTGGGCCTGTAGTCCCAGCTATGCAGGGGGACTGCTTGAGCCCAGGAGGTTGAGGTTACAGTAAACTATGATTGTGCCATTGCCCTCCAGCCTGGAGTCTTTGCAAGAGACCCTGTCTTAAAAAAAAAAAAAAAAAGGAAGAAGAAGAAGGAAAGAAAAAAAGACAAAAGAAAGAAAAAAAATTAATCGGTCTTGTAGGAGTCATCACTTTTATTCCTGTTTAAAAAAACATTTGACTTAATTGATCCTCTCTGTTGTTTCTTTCTTGTTTTGTTAGTTTCTGCTCTTATTTTTTTCTTCTAAATTTCTTTAAAGGATAAATATGCTGTTCTTTTTAAATCTTACTATTTTCAGTCTTCTTCCTTTTTAAATGCTACCTCTAAGCATGACTGTAGCTGTACCCACACGGGTTTTAATATCTTGTGTTTTCATTATCATTCTACTTAAAATGCTTTCTAATTTTCTTTTCTTTCCTTTTAATTTTTATTTTAGGTTTGTGGGTACATATGAAGGTTTATTATATAGATAAACATGTGTCACAGGGGCTTGTTGTATATACTATTACATCACCCTGCTATTAAACTTAGTACTCAATAGTTATCTTTTCTGCTCCTCTTCCTCCTGCCACCCTCCCTGCTCAAATAGACCCCAGTGTCTGTTGCTTTCTTCTTTGTGTTCATAAGTTCTTATCATTTAGCTCCCACTTATAAGTGAGAACATACTCCGTTTGGTTTTCTGTTCCTGTATAGTTTGCTAAGGATGACAGCCTCCAGCTCCATCCATGTTCCTGCAAAAGACCTGATCTTGTTCTTTTTTATGGCTGCATAATATTCCATGGTGTATATGTACCACATTTTCTTTATCCAGTTTGTTATTGATGGGCGTTTATGTTGATTCTATGTCTTTACTATTGTGAACAGTGCTGCAATGTGTATACCCAGTAATAGGATTGCTGGGTCAAATGGTAGTTCAGCTTTTAGCTTTTTGAGGAATGCGTTCCAATATTCATGATTATTTTAATTTTGAGCTGAGGCTATTTAGAAGGATACTTTATAATTTCCAAACATTTGGGTTTTACAAGTTTTTTTAAAAATTGGTTTTTAGCCTAGTTCCTGTATGGTCAAGAATTTCAATCTTATGAAATTTGTTGAGACTTACTTTAAGGCCAAGATATGGTTCCTTTTGATAAATATTCCATGTGCACACACACACAAAATGTATATCAGAAGTTGTGGGGCTCAGTGTATTGTATATGTCAGTTAGGTCACATTTGTTACATATATTATTCAACTATTCTATATCCTCACTGATTTTTTGGTCTGTTCTAAACATTATTGAGAGGGCTGTATTAAAATCCCTGGGTGATGCTTGTGGATTCCTCTCTTTCTCCATTTAGTTCTATTCAGTTATTTATATATGTTGAGGTTATGTAAGTAGAAATATAAAATATATAAAGAATTATTATATTTTCCTGGTGGATTTAACCTTCATTATTAAGAAATGTCTCTCATTATATCTAACTAAATATTCTGCTTTGAAGCCCACTTTATCTGATAATAATGTAACTACCTTAACTTTTTGCTGTTTTTAGTAGTTTCTTTGTAAATCTTTTTTATGTTCACCATTTTATATTGGAAGGTTATTTCTTGTAAATAACATATAGAATTTAAAAAATCAAATCTAATAATATCTGTCCTCTAACTGGAATACTTAGTTCATTTACATTTAGTGTAATTACTTCTATATTTGCGTCTAAATCTACCACCTTATGATTGGTTTTCTATTTGTCCCATCTGTCCCTTGCCTCCTTTTGTATCAATCAAGTACTTATTTTATTCCATTTTCTTTGTCTATTGGCTTATTAGCTTTGGTAATTAGTCTAATATTTCATCTTTGACTTATTCAAACTGAATGTAAATTAATAATTTTATCACTTCCCAGAGTCATAAGAACCTTAGAACACTTAATTCTATTTACTGCTCTCCCACCTCTTATGCTGTCGTCATTTTGCATTTTCATTCGATTTTAAACCCTAAAATACATTTTTATTGTCTTACATAGTCAATAATAATTTCATTTATCCTTATATTAACATTTTCTGTTATTTTTCTTTCCTTCTTGCAACTTGATGTTTCCAACTGAGGTCATTTTCTTTCTGCCTGAAAAACCCCTGCTAGTATTGGCTTCAGTATGTATCTGTTAGTAATAAATGATCTCAGTTTTTGATAGCTGAATATATCTTTTAATTATCTGAAGAATATTTTCAGTAGAATTTGAGGTTGGAAGTTCTTTTCTTCCAGTGTTTTCAAGTTATCAGTCCAATGTCTTCTTGACCTCATTACTTCTGTTGAGAAATCAATGATCAGTCTTATTGCTGTTGTTTGGAAGCAACTGGCATTTTATCTCTTGCTACTTTTAAGATTTTCCCTTTGTCCTTGATTTTCAGTAGTTTTATTGGTATGCCTGGGTGTGGTTTTCTGGTTCTGCTTGAATTTGTGGCAAGTTATCTTTTTTTTTTTTTTTTTTTTTTGAGACAGAGTCTTGCTCTGTTGCCCAGGCTGGAGTGCAGTGGTGCAATCTTGGCTCACTGTAACCTCCACCTCCCCAGTTCAAGCGATTTTCCTACCTCAGCCTCTTGAGTAGCTGAGATTACAGGTGTGCACCACCACACCTGGCTAATTTTTTGTTTTGTTTTGTTTTGTTTTTAGTAGAGACAGTGTTTCACCATGTTGCCTGGGCTGGTCTTGAACTCCTGAGCTGAGGCAATCTGCCCGCCTCGGCCTCCCAAAGTGCTAAGATTACAGGTGTGAGCCACCGTGCCCAAAGCATGTTATCTTATATATGCTTCTAAGAAAATTCTTAGAATTTTTGATATTATTTTGATATTATTTATGATATTAATTATGATATTATTTATGATATTTTTATATATTATTTATGATATTAATTACTTTTTTGATATTATTTATGCCTTCTCTTCCTCTTCTGTCTTCTCTTTCCTTCCCTTCCTGGATTCCAGTTACATATCCTATTAGCCCTTTCACCACGACTCGTATAGTTCTTATTCTGTTTTGTTTTTCTTTGTCTTCCTTTTCTTTTTTTTGGGGGGGGACACGGTGTCACTCTGTCACCTAGGCTGGAATGCAATGGCACAATCAGAGCTCAATGCAGCCTAGAACTTCTGGGCTCGAGGAATCCTCCCACCTCAGCCTCCTCATAGCTGGGATTGTAGGTGCACAACACCACATACTTGGCTAATTTTTTTACTTTTTGTAGAGATGAGGTCTCACTATGTTGCCCAGGCTAGTCTTGAACTCTTTGCCTCAAGCGATCCTCCCACCTGGGCCTCCCAAAGCATTGGGGTTACAGGTCTGAACCACCATGCCTGGCCTATTTCTTATTCTTTTGTGTATATTCCATTCTGTATTTTCTTCTGATGCGATGTAAGATATTTCTTTCTGATCTATCTTACAAGGTGACTTCAGTGGTTTCTTAACCCATTATTTAGTTCTTACTTTTAGTTATTGTGTTTAACATTATGTTTCCCATTTTTTAAACAGCTTTATTAAATCATAATTGAGGGACAAAAACTGCACATATTTAAAGTATGCACCTTGGTCAGATTTGACATATGCATTCGCCTGTGAAACCATTGCCATAATGAATAAGTTTCCTCATGTCCTTAATCTGTCCCTCCCTGTCCTCTCTCCCTAGTCAACAACTGATCTACTTTTTATCACTATACATTCATTTGCATTCTCTAGAATTTTACATAAATGGAATCATACAGTAGGTATTTATTTTTGGTCTGGCTTGTTTTTAACTCAGCATAATTATTTTGAGATTCACCCATATGTTGCATCAATATGCATCACCCATGCTGTTATATCAACAGTTCCTTCCTTTTTATTGCTGAGTCGTATTCTATCGCATGGCATGCTACAATTCATTTGTCACTGCCTGATGATGTTGAGCCTCTGGATTTTTACAGATGTTGGCTCTAACAATGGCATTATTATGAACATTCATGGATGAGTCTCTGTGTGAGAGTTCTAGTTGCTCCACATCCTCACCAACACTTGGTGTGATCAATGTTTTTAATATTAGTCATTCTAGTGGATGGATGGTAGAATCTCATTGTGGTTTTTTAATTGGTATTTCCCTAATATTGAATGTTTTTGAGTGTCCTTTCCTGCATTTATTTGACAACATTTATCATCTGTGGTAAAGTGTCTGAACAAATATTTTGCCCATTTAACAAATTGGGTTGTTTATCATCTTCTTATTGAGCTGTAATAGTTTTCAATCATTCTAGATACAAGTCCTTTGTCAGATACACATTTTGCAAATATTTTCCCCAGGTTTGTGGTTTGCCTTTTAATTTTTTTTTTTTTTTTTTTTTTTTTTTTTTTGAGACGGAGTCTCACTCTGCCGCCCAGGCTGGAGTGCAGTGGCCGGATCTCAGCTCACTGCAAGCTCCGCCTCCCGGGTTCACGCCATTCTCCTGCCTCAGCCTCCCGAGTAGCTGGGACTACAGGCGCCCGCCACCTCGCCCGGCTAGTTTTCTGTATTTTTTAGTAGAGACGGGGTTTCACCGTGTCGGCCAGGATGGTCTCGATCTCCTGACCTCGTGATCCGCCCGTCTCGGCCTCCCAAAGTGCTGGGATTACAGGCTTGAGCCACCGCGCCCGGCCGACTGCCTTTTAATTTTTTAACACTGTCTTTTCCTCCCACTTTTAACAGCTTTACTAAAGTCTAATTTACACATTATACAATTCATCCATGTTAAGTGTGCAGATCAATGATTTTTAGTAAATAATTTGATTGTTCACCTATCACCACAATCCCATTTTATAACACTTTCCCCACCCCAAAAGTTCCCCTGTGCCTGTTTATAGTCATGCCTCACTCTCAACATGGGCCTCAGGCACTCACTGATATGCTTATGTGATCTATAGTTTCGCCTTTTCTAGAAATTTCATATATATATATATATATATGTATATATGTATATAAACATACAGGCTGGGTGTGGTGGCTCACACCTGTAATCCCAGTGACTCAGGAGGCCAAGGCAAGAGGATTGCTTGAGGCAGGAGTTTGGGCCTGGGCAACATAGTGAGACTTTGTCTTTACAAAAAATTTGAAAAATTAGCCGGGCATGGCAGGGCACACCTGTAGTCCCAGCTATTCAGGAAGGCGAGGTGGGGGGATCACTTAAGCACAGGAGTTCAAGGTTATTGTGAGCTACTGCACTTCAGCCTGGGCAACAGAGTGAGACCTTGTCTCTAAAAATATATACATATATATCCTTTTGTGTCTGGCTTCTCTCACTTAGCATAATGTTTTTGAGATTCATCTATATCTTGTCGCATCTATCAATAACTAATTTCAATTTCATTGCTGAGTAGTATTCCATTATGTGGATATACCATACTTTGCTTATGAATTTACCATTTGATGGACATTTGAATTGTTTCCAGTTTTTGACTATTGTAATTAATGTTGTCGTTAGCAATCACATGCAAGTCTTTGTGTGTACACATCTTTTCTTCTAGAAGAATTGGTAAGTCATATGGCAAGTATATATTTAAGAAACTGCCAAACAGAATAGTGTATTTTAAAGAGTAAATATTTTAAGCTTAGTGAAGTCCAATGTATTGTTTTTCATGTATATGTCATTGTTTTTGTCATATTTAAGAAATCTTTACTAAACTCAAGATTGCTAAGATTTTCTTCTAGAAGTTTTATAGCTTTGCTTTTACATTTTGGTCTATGATCCATTTCAAGGACCATACCCCTAATTTTTTAGGCCTATTTTATGAGGATCACAGATCCTAATTTCAAGGATCATAAACCATTTCAGTTTGTATATGGTGTGAGATGAGGTCAATATTTCTTTTAAATTTTATTTTTATCTTTTGCATATGTTTATCCAAGTGTTCTGGCATCAGTTGTTTAAAAGAATATCCTTTCTTCATTAATTGCCTTGGTATCTTTTTCAAAAATCAACAGCTGTGGTCTATTTCTCAAATCATTCTTCTGTTCCATTGATCTAGATGTCTATCCTTATACCAATACCACACTGTACTGACTATTGTAGCTTTAATAATGTCTTGAAATAAGGTAGTGTAAATTCCCCATCTTATTCTTCTGTTTCAAAATGTTTGGCTATTCTAGATCATTCCATAGAGATTTTAGAATGAGCTTGTCAATCTCCACCAAAAAAAAAAATAAATACAGTTTTGCATTGAATTTATAGATGAGTTTGGGGAGAATCAACATCTTAACTACATTGACTCTTCCAATCTATGAACGCAATGTATTTCTCTATTTATATTTCCTTTAATTTCTCTCAGCAATGTTTTGAGTTTTATATGTGCAGATCTTACACATCTTCTATGAAATTTATCACCCCCTTTCTTATTTTTAGAATTTCCATTTGATTATTTTTTCTAACAGTTTCCAGTTCTCTGCTGAAATTCCCCTTCTTGTTATACAGCTTCTTGAATACATTAATTACAGTTACTTCAAAGTCCAACTCCGGTACCTTGAATATCTAAGACCACGTGGATATGTTTGTAATGTGTTATTTTTCTCTTGGTTTCATCCCATTCTTGTAATTCTGCATTTCTGTTTTTTCACTGAATATCAGACATAATAAATGAACGTGGAAAAGGTAATTTGAGGCTCTGGATGCTGTTCTCCTCCTCCAGGGAGGGTTTACTTTAACTTCTGCTAAGCCAGGGGCACCATCAATCTTAAATTGCATTTATCCAATCAGGAATTAAGATGATTTGAAACAGGTCTGCAGTCCCTGAAAGGGCCAGTTTCATTCTGGTTCCCTCACTTGTAGGGTATAGTGCTTTGGGATCCCGGATGAAAGCCTAAGCTATTTACCAACCTTCTTGCTTTTTGAATAATTGTTTTGAAATACACATAACATAAGATTTACCATCTTAACCCTGTTTAAGTTTGTATCTCAGTGCATTAAGTACCTTCCCATTGTTGTGCAGCCATCAGCACCATCCATCTCCAGAACTCTTCCCGTCATCCCCTACTGAAACTCTGTACCTATTAAACACTAACTCCTAATTCCACCTCCTCCAAGCCCCTGGCAACCACCATTCCACTTTCTGTCTCTATGAAGTTGATTACTCTGAGTAGCTCACATAAGTGGAATCACACAGTATTTGTCTTCATGCAACTGGCTTACTTCACTTAGCATAATGTTGTCTAGGTTCATCCACATTGCACCGTGTGTCAGAATTTCCGTCCTTTTTAAAGCTGAGTAATGTTCTGTTGAGTGTCTATGCCACATTTATTTATCCTTTCATCTGTCGATGGGCGCTTGGGTTGCTCCTGCCTTTAAGCTATTATGAGTAGTGCTGTTCTGAACATGGGGATATAGATAGGCTCCTTATTTCTCAAGAGGCCCTGGACTCCAATTTTTGTCTCCCCACCACATCAGATGGCTAAAGTGCTTCTCAGCCTCTGGAGCACTGCTCAGAAGTGGCAAACGCTGCGAGGGATAGAGCTCTGCTGAACAGCGGGCTCCCCGCTGTGGGCTTCCCTCCTCTCTGGGATCTTGGAGCCTTTGTACCTCTGCAGCATCTTCACACAGCTGTTTCTGTAGTATTTCATCCAGCCTCCCGAATTGTTCCCAGCAGGATGATTGGTCTGATGCAGCCTAGTCCATCACAGCTAGAAGCAGATGTGTCAACATAATTTTAATGTGTGGGTCTATTATGCCCGGAGTTGAGCATCTTTTCTGATATTTAAATTATGTTTGTATTTTCTCTGAAATCCTTACCCCGTTTTTCGACTGAGTCTTTCTTATTGATTTGTAGGCATGTGTTACACGTCCAGGAATTTAGGCTGTTGTCTTTGATCTAAAAATTGCTTTCTAGGGCCAGTTCTCACTTGCTGTATAATCTTAGGCAAGTCCCCTTCTCCTTTGGGACTCAGTCTCCTCGTCTGTGAAATAGGGTGAGAGGGCTTGATTTCACCACATGGTCTCAAAGTTTCCTTTTGATCTATAATTCATGGATTAGTGACCATCTACTTTGTAGATAACACCAAAGAAAAAATTGTTATTGAGACCAAAAACCATCCTCACCGCACCCTCCCTCTACATTCCATCGCACATATTTATTGTAGTCTGATTTCTGGCTGCCCAGGGGCTTCAGAAACATTGATCACAGAAGGCAGGAGCAGGGAGCTCAGAGTGTGTGTGCTTTCATGCTGAGGACTGCGGCAATGTGACAAAAAGCCACACCTCCCAAACTTTAGTCATTCCCATGATACACTCATGATTTCGCTATACCCATGTATTATAGTGCATGGCATTATATACCCACAGGCACTATTATTTACTTACTTGTTTCAGTTCATTTAAATACTTAGTTTCTCCTCATCTTGAATAAGAATGTTGAAGAAATCACAGGTTTGCTGTGCTAGAGTATTTTTTCTGATACAGAGGAACACGAAGGAACAGCGATGATCACTTAAAGTACTGTTTGCATGCTCCTCCATCCTCCATGAGCAGCCCTGGGGCCAGGACCAAGGGCCTGCAGTGCACCGGACGAACCCAGGCCTCCGCTCAGCTGCTGAGAGACTTTGCTCAAGCATTATTCAAATGTTACTAATTATTGCTGGGGCATTCCGACTGATCCACATGCTCAGAAAGCTTCTGGCTTTGTGGCTGTGGGTTGTTTTTGTGCAGAAATGTTTGCTTCCGGGGCCGGGCGCGGTGGCTCAAGCCTGTAATCCCAGCACTTTGGGAGGCCGAGATGGGCGGATCACGAGGTCAGGAGATCGAGACCATCCTGGCGAACACAGTGAAACCCCGTCTCTACTAAGAAATACAAAAAATAGCCGGGCGAGATGGCGGGCGCCTGTAGTCCCAGCTACTTGGGAGGCTGAGGCCGGAGAATGGCGTGAACCCGGGAGGCGGAGCCTGCAGTGAGCTGAGATCCGGCCACTGCACTCCAGCCTGGGCTACAGAGCGAGACTCTGTCTCAAAAAAAAAAAAAAAAAAAAAGAAAGAAATGTTTGCTTCCTTCCTTGGATGAAAGGGGGCCTGAGATGGCCCCCAGACAGAAGGGAACTTTGCCGGAGCCACCACCGGAGGTCTCTGGAAAATTTTCCCCTTTTGGAGGCTGCGATCTGCAACGCAGAGCCTTTCTCCTTCCCTTTCTGAAGTTGGCTATTGCTTTTAGCCCAGAGCCATTGCAAGTCTCAGAGAGCAAAGATACTGTGGGAGCCCTAAAATAAATTATAAAGTCCAAAATGGAACACGTTGAAAGTGAGCTCTGAGAGAAAAATAGATAACACTTTAGGGCTGTTTTCCTAAAAGAAATCACCAGACCAATACATCATTGGGTCCTCTTAACTGTGGCATCTGGATAGATTTAATTTTGACTTTTGACGTGACCAATCAACTCATACATAATCTCCAAGCCAGATAGTAACTACCTTGCCACCGTGTCTGTTTGGGGGCAGTCTTGTGTCTTCAGGAAATATCAACAAAGACCTACTGAGTGGCAGTTCTCTGCGGGGCCCTGGCTGCCGGTGGTGAGATAAAGCACGCGCAGGGAGCTCATGGTCTGGTGGACGAATTGATCTCATTCTGGGAAACTCCGGCACATGTTTGAGATGCTTTAGGGGGCAGAGTTGAGCACCTCTGGCCTGGGAGTTTCTAGGAAAAGCTTCCTGGACCACAGGGGCTCAGGGTCTGTGCTGTCCTTTCCAGAACCTTTCCTTCCTCCAGCGAGCAGTCTAGTCCCCCGCACTCACTGCAGCTCACGCCTATCCAGTGGTAGCCAGGCACCGTCTCACTCCAGGGGCAGGAGCCTTGAACAAGGTGAATGTGAATCTGTTGAGCCACCTGTGAGCACACTGTCTTCTACTGCGGGATCAGCTACGGGGCAACCCCCAGAGTCAGGAAAGGGATGTTGGTCTCAAAGGGAGCCCACCATTTCCCTAGATGAGCAGGGCTGACTCTGGCTTTGTGGCCAGGTGCTATGTCCTGTGGGCGATTTCACAGTGGTTCCCACATAGCCTGGGGCAGGACAAAGTTTTCTCCTTGTCCTTATGCCCTGTCACCTTCTACATGTCCCATCCCTGAGGATGGCCTGAGTCAGATGAGGTTACGATTCCAGGGGCTCAGACAGCATCACTCCTATCCAGAACTCTGATGGGAAATGAGTGACCGCTGGCCGTTTGTGACCATTGGTGACTACAGAGGCCGCTCAGAGAGACTCAGTTTCCAGATGACCACCTGGTGGTGCTCCTGGAGGAGGAAAAAGGAAGGGGTGCTGGGGTGAAATGGGGCATATGAGTCTCCCAGCCCTCCCACCTGCTGTCTCCCCCAGCCCGCGCTGGGCGTGTTGTCTGCGAACATGAGTCTCCGCACATCCATCAGCGTCTCCTTCCAGAGGCTTTTGAGCCTTGACGCTGAGCCTCTGCAGCCTGGATGCCCGATTCTGCAGCAAGTGAGTCATGCATGGTGTGGAGGCTGGGAGACGAAAGACACCCTCAGGACAGGAGAAAAAATTCGGTTAGTGCAGGGGTGGGTGGGTGGGAGATAAACATGCTGATTGAAACGTCAACGTGAGTGAGCTCATTCACCGAGCACCTTGCCAGGGTCCCACCAATGAGTCAGGAACGAGCCTATCACTCAGACTAGAAACAAGGACTGAAAGAGGCTGACCTTGGTAGTGAGGGCGTCACAGTGTCTGAGAGCTGCCACCTCTACAGGGGTCCCCTGAGGGCCAAAAGTTAGTGCCTGGGCAAGGGGTGGTGAAATGCTCTCACCTCTGGGTCTGGGTGTAGCCTCCTCTTAGACAGGCCTGGAGTGGACAGGGCTGGTGCCCTGGGAGTGAGCTGGCCCTGGCTGGACAGAAACCAGAGTTTTGTGAATGTCAAGAGGATGCTGTGAGGCAAATGGAAGAAAAGGACACTGTTGGGTGCTTGTTGAGGCCTCCCTAAATCAGGAGGAAGCTGAGAAACCAGGCCTGGAGATAGGCAGGGAGTGAGAGGAAGCCAGGGCATCCCTGTCAGGGTATTGCGGCCAGAGCAGGGAAGGGTGGAGCAGGCCCTCCTGCTGCCCCTGTGGGCCCTGAGATGCCCGCTCCAGAGTCAGCGTCCCAGGAGCAGGCATCAGATGGGAGAGCTCAGGCTGCCACCTCCACCCCGGCTGCGTCTGGGGTGCGGCAAGGGGAGACTGGTGTTTTCACTTCTGCCCTGGGAGGTGGGCGGCTGGGTTACGCAGATCTAGAGGGGGATTTGGGGTGATACCCATGAAAAGAGTGGACTCTGAGCAGCCACAAAATGACAAATGGCTACTACTGCTCACAGGAGCACTTTCCTGCCTCTGGCATTTTCTTCTCACCCTTCCTTTTCCCCTTCAGCCCATGTGAGTTGTAACGAACAAGCTGGGTTCCCAGTCAGAGGCCCCACTGCCTCACCAGCTGCCTAGGAAAGGACAGGAGTGTGACGAGACAGGCTGCACACCTGGATGGTGGCCCCATCCATGCCCAGCGTCCTGAGCGTGTCCTCCATGGCTGCAGTGGCATCTGGGTTAGGCCATCCACCATCCTTTGCCCACTTCCATATTCCACTTTGGGTTCTAGGGGTGGGCAGGGGCCCCAGACGATCACCTTTCCATACCCCTGGCAGAGTGATTGACTTGCAAAGGGGTCCCTGGTCCAGTTCTAGCCAAGACATTCCCCATCAGCCTCTGCTCTTCCTTTCAAAGTTGGCCCCAACAGGAGGGGAGTGCGAGGTGCCCCAGCCATCTTGCTGCTACAGTGGGGAGCACAGAGCTTCTGAGGTTCCCCACGCCCAGCCTGAGATGGAAACTGGCCCAACAGCACCAAAGAGAGGGAGAAGCTGTGTCCTGAAAACCCCATTTGAGTCCTGGATCCAGCTGTGCCTGAAGACCACCCTGGGGCTTTTTAATTACGCAAGCCAACATGCTTCCTTTTTTGCATAAGCCATTTGGAAAGGATTTTCTGTCATTCCCGAACAAAAATGACTTGGCCAAGAAATACAGTGGGGCGGAATGGATGAGGGAAAGAAGCTCTTAGGGCCCCCAAAGGCTCAAACGAGAGGCAGGAGTATTTGTATGTGCATACACATGTGCAAAAAAAATTTTTTTAACTGGGGGCTAGGTGCGGTGGCTCATGCCTGTAATCCTAGCACTTTGGGAAGCTGAGGCGGGCAGATCACCTGAGGTCAGGAGTTCAAGACTAGCCTGGCCAACATGGCAAAACTTCATCTCTACTAAAAATACAAAAATTAGCGGGGCATGGTGGCTGTACGGGTGGGATGCCTGTAATCCCAGCTACTCGGGAGGCTGAGGCAGGAGAATCGCTCGAACCCAGGAGGCAGAGATTGCAGTGAGCAAGCGTCCTTCCTGCATCGACACACATAGACACCACCGCGATCACGCACTCCAGCCTGGGCGACAGAGCAAGACTCTGTCTCAAAAAATAAATATATACATAAAATAAAATAATAAAAACAACAAAATTTGGCCCTACTCTGCTAACGGAACCTAGAGAAGGAGGTTTTCATTCTGCTTAAGCCAGAACCTTAGAGCAAGAAGCTGCATCTTGGGAGACTCCTATGGTCGTGGGGACAAGAACTGAAGACTCTTCGTCAAGGGAGATGTGAAAGGCGGGGGGTCTCAGGCAGAGCCTCCTGTTCTGGCTGCCCACTGTCATTGGGAGTCCCTCCTTTTCCAGCCTTGGTTCTTCTACTAATACGAGAGCTGCTTCTTTCCGCTGGCACATAACCTCATCTTTCAAATGCAACTCAGCTTTCAAAATCAACAAACAATACTGTGATGACCTCGTATTCCTGCCGGCTCTGTCACCGCAGATCTTCGTCCTGCCCCCGCCTTTCCCTGCCTGGTCTCCTCAGTCTGAGAACAGAGCCCACCCTCTCTCTGAGATTGTTTTCCCTCCCTCTGTGACCTCTGTCCACCCCCGCTGCTCTGTTGAAACCACTGTGCCTGCAGCCCCAGACACGGCTGGCAGAATCCCCTGTGTGGGTCATCCTCTCTGGTGTCCACTCAGCTCTGCCCCCTCACCTGCCAGCTTGCCCATCTCCAAAGCCAGTCCACATCCACCACCCGGGAAACACGCACTCAAATCCGCCCAGAACACCCCACATGGCCTTGTGGCTGACCTTCCGCCCTTTTGCCCATCTGGGTCCTTGGTCCTGCAGTCTCTCTCTCTGACCTCGTCTTAGAGGGCATGAGCCATCCCATGAGCCCGCTCCACCCACATCACTCAGCTCGCTCAGATGGAAGGGGTCCTGATCCAGAGTGAGTGCTGGAGGACCTGGGTTTTCTCTGGGCCACCGCCCCTTCCACACACCCAGTCCCTGCACACACAGGCTCGTTCATTCACAAATCCCCGCGCTCACACCCACAGGTGTCTCCCTGCGCACACATCCGCCCGCTTCCTTCCTGCATCGACACACACACACACACACACACACACACACACTCCCACGGCTTCCCCTTCCTGCAGACATGCGCCCACACATCCCTAACACGGGATGGGAGGAAATTTTGTCTTCTGCAAGGAGTTTTTATCCTCAGGTGGGCGGGGTGGGGGGGATTAAGTATAGGCTATTTGCAAGTCTGAGGGAATTTACTTTGGCATATCATGTAATTCTAGAGAGAGGCAGGAAGTCGAAAGGGGAAAAGGTGGGGGCCAGAGAAACGAGGGAGGGGCCCCAGTAAATCATTGGTCCACCTTGCCATTCAGCCAGCACCTGGCGGCAGGGCCTGAAGACCCACTGGCTGCTTCGGTAGCTTTCCAGGTGCCTCACGAACATACTCAGAACGTTGGAAAACATTTCTTTGATCAATGTTTATTTCTGTCTTTGAATTCTATTTGCTGAGTTTGAGTAAATGATTATATATCATAATGCTTACTATTTAGTTGTTAGATGTAGACCTTTGTCAAATACCTCACTAAAGGCTCCACCTACATTAATTTACAGCATTAATTTAAATCTTCGGAGCCCTATGGGTAGATATTTATATAATCCCCATTACACAGATGAGGATACTGAGGCTCCAAAGTGCCCAAGGTCGTAAATTGAAGGTGGCAGAACTGCAGGTTTGAGTTCAAGTCTGCAGACAATTCAGCCCTAATCTCAACCATCAGGATGTAATTAATGCCTTATGCTTTAGAAATTCCCATAGATCTGGAAATCTAAGATGGCTACAACATAATTTAGCAGTTATTTGGGAAAATAAAATTGTCTGGTATGCATATGTTAACACTTTGTTGTTCTGAGCCTTTCTTGTAAAATCCAGTTAATGTGAGCTTCCCAAGGCTAGAAACAGATTGGATTTATCCTTCCCCCCAGGTCTTCTGCAGAACATCACTTGGCCAATAGGAGGTGCCCAGCCAATGTTGAAAGTAAATTAAATGAAGTGAAATTCAGGTTTTTGCTCTAGATGTGTGCCAAATAAGCTCATTAAGGGACTGGCAACAACAAAATTAACATTGAGTGATAAGTCCTTTAGAGGCCAAGAGGCCTGGCCGCTCTTCCTAGCTTTGTAGCAGCTGTTAGCAAACTTGCAAAACCCAAACGTGGTGTGAGGAAGGCCACATGCGGAATTCACACTTGAGGCTGCACAGGTTGTGACCTGGAGAGCCATTTTCCAGATTCTGAACACCCATCTCTCCCTTGGTCTGCGTTTCTCACAGGCCTGAGTCCCGCACACACAAACTTGTGTTTCTTACACACTCATAGGAAAAACATGCCTTGCACGCTTGACAACATGCTGCAGAGGAGGACGTGCAGTCTGGATGTGAATGTGGGTCTAAGCCGCAGCAGGAGTCTTCTTGTCTGTGAGACGCGCCTGGCATTCACTGAGCAGGGCTGGCGTGAGCATGAGTGCCAGTCCACGTGAAGCGCTTACCACGGAGCCTGGCACCGGGGGCGCTGGGGAAGACAGTTGATCCCAACCACTTTCTTGCACATTTCTGACACGGCTGCTGATTCCTGCCAGGCAGGCCCCGGGTGCCTGGGATTCAGCAAGACTTCCGCATCGCCTTTTTAAACCTGCTCTGCTCAAGCCTGAGCTCTTGGTGATTTCCTGAAGATGCTGCCACCGGGGAAGAGCGTCCCAATCCTCAAATCCCGAGCCCATGCCTTTCATCCCTGCCAGGTTTCCATTTCCAGTTTGCTCCTAACCTGGCCCTTCTCCCCTGCCCCGGCCCCCCGGGACGTGTGAGAGAGAGCCAGACAATAGTAAACGGAATTCAGTCACACACATGGAAAAAAAAAAAAAAAAAAGATTATGAAAATGAAAAGTAAATAAATATGGATGTTGAGGACCTAATTCTGATAAGCGGATTTTCAAAATTAGCCATTTGCAAGAGTAGATTAAATGCATTTAATGTGGTGGGTGGAAGGAAGTCGATTAAGATGCACAGCAGACCCATTTCAGTAGATTCCGGGGAGCAGGCCTTGCAGGCCCCCTTCGCGCTGCGCATGTTTGCCGGGATAAACGCTGAATGCCTCTTAAGCGCACTAATTTGCTGTTGTCGTGCTGGTAAACAGGCCTCCTGGAAAGGGGCCACTCGCCGCTTCTGTACCCAAGGCGGACGGCGGAGCGGGGAGGGGCCCCCGGCCGGGCTGGGGCGGGAGGCCAGGGGCCAGCCTCGGGGGTGCGGGGGCTCCGTTCGCGGTCTGCAGGGAGGCTGAGAAGCGCCAAGGACAAAGGAATGGCACTGGCTTTCCCCTCACCTTCCCCAGCCGGCCGCCCCCCAC
The DNA here is from genome assembly GCF_003255815.1 of Theropithecus gelada. NCBI lineage: Eukaryota > Metazoa > Chordata > Mammalia > Primates > Cercopithecidae > Theropithecus > Theropithecus gelada. The sequence continues at coordinate 172,988,865 of NC_037673.1, read as the reverse complement.
CCGGCCCTCTGCAGAGAGAATTCTGGTCCCAGAATACCTTGCAGCTCCTTCCATGGCAACGGCCGCCTCCCTCCCGCACCGTTTCGCCTCTTTCCTTCCTTCCCGCGCCTTCTCCCCGCAGCCCACACCAGAGCCAGGCCTCCCGAGGGCTCGGCGCACCCGCATCCCGCATCCCCGGGGCAGGGACGACGGCCAGTCCTTCCCCCCGGAGGAGGGCAAGCAGGCGCTCCCAACGCGCACGCCAGCCACACCTGCAAGCGGGAGAGAACCAGATCCCCAGACATCCCTGCCCTGTCCTTCTCCGGGGCACCCACCACACTCGGGGGCCTTAGAGCCCTGAAAAGCCCGGCTGTGTTTTAGGTTTGAGGAAACAGATGAACTGTGTTACCGTGGCCCCGTGTTGGGGGATGCCGGGGGTGGGGGGTGAGGGTCGGGGGCGGTGCAGAGAGAAGCCAGTGATCTGAATAAACACCTCCTGACATCTTTGAATGGATCCCAGCCAACGATCTGAAGTTGCGTCGGGGCAGTTCCTAGGACCTGAGGCTCCAAGTCACCATGTGACCCTAATGTCTCAGCCATGGTGCGTCTGTCATGGGGTGAGGGCACAGACAGCAGTCACCTGGCACCAACCCTGGTGCAAGCGCTGTGCTTCATTACTCCATTTAATTCTCCCAGCTGGGAGGAGCTGCCCATCACACTTAGAATAAGCTCCATAGGCCCTGCAAGATCTGCTGGGCTGCCTCTCTGAACTCACCCCCTCCCTCACCCCACCGCTCCTCCCTGGGGACGCTCCAGCACAGCAGCCTTCTTTCTGTCCCCTTAGCACTCTGCATCCATTCCTGCCCCAGGACCTTTGCCCTTGCTGTTCTCTCTGCCCAGGACACTCTGCCACTATTTACACCATGTCGGTTACTTGGCATTGGGATCTTTCAATTGCCTTCACAACAGTTATCACCGTTCGTTTCACTGGTTTGTTTGTGAGTTTGTTGTCTGCGTCTTGACACCTTGAAAACAGGGGCCTTGCTTGTCTGGAAGAGCTGTGTCCCAGCACTGAGAATGGATCATACAGGTGTGATGGCGTGAAGCCAGGTCTAGAGCCCTTGTGTTAGGGGTGCAGAGCCCTTTTCACCCCAAGCAATGCCACCACCTGGTGCTTGATGACCCCATGCACCAGGGCGAGGCAGGGACGAGTTCCCTTCTGTAACAGCTTCTGTCAGAGCTGCTCTCAGGGAGCCATAAGGCAAGGTGCCTTCTACTCCCTTGGAAGCAAGGCTCAAAGGGGAGGTGGGTTCTACTTCTCTCCCATTTCACAGATGAGGCAGCTGAGGCACTCAAACTCCCACAGCTTTAAGTGGCAGAATGGGACTCAAGCCCAGACAGTCTGGGGTAGGGGAGGAGGAAGTGAAGGGGAATTCCGGCCCAAGAAGCATGACATCTCAGTCTGAGGGAGTTGTTCTCAAATGTTTGGAGGCAAGAGCATCGATCGCTGCAGTCATTTTTTGAAAGGTCATCTTCATGGCCCTGCCCCAGCGATGCTCACTTGGCCGGACGGACGCCGCCCAGCGCCTAGAGTCTGCAGGTTTAACAAGCATATGCCTAGGTGCTTCTGATGCAGGAGCTGCAGGGCCACCCACTCTTTGATTGCAACCGGGAGAGGAGGTGGTTATCCTGGCCAAGGACCAGAGGAGCCACCTCTGTAATGTTCCCTCCAAGATCACCATTCCCTCCTCCGCCCCCAGTCTCCAACCCACTTCCCTCGCAGTCTTCTGTTCAAAGGAGAAGGCTTCTTGCAGGCGGCTCCTCAGGAGACCCCAGTGCCGCTCAGGGCTCTGCTATGGAAGGGCTTCCTTCAAAAAGTCTGGGCCCCTTCTTCTTCCACACCCTGTCTCATCTTAGGTGGTTGTGAGGCCTGGCCAGGACCCCAGAGCCTAGCTGCGGGGGGTGGGGGCTTAGCAGGTGAATGAACCAGGTTGTGAAGGCATCTTTGCCTTCTCATACAAGATGTAGTCCCGAGAAAGGACGCTGTCCTGTGTGCGGGGCTTCACCAGCCCGCTGCAAGGCTGCTCCTGAAATGAGGCCTGGGCAGGGGGGCAGCGGTGGCCACAGCCACTGCGCTCTGCCTGGATGTGCAGCTGCTTGCCTGTTTACTTGATGGTCATGTTTCTCACAAGAGAGGGGCAGGGGCAGGCAGAAGCACAGCTTTGGAAATTTTAAATGCAGTGAACCCTTCTTGAGCAGTAACCTCATGCCAGGCTCTAGGCCAAGCACTGGACAAGGGTCCTCTTATCCGCACAGAGCACCAGAAGGTGACCCCAGAGCCTCTCATCCCGCCTTCCCCGAGGTCCCCCAGGCCTGTGGAAATGAGGCCCAGAAGCCGCACGGCGAGGCAGGTTTGACTTTGCTGCTATGGAAGATGCGTGCTGGGTCATAGCCAGGTGCTGGTTGGAGCAGCACTGACAACCACCCGGGGCACTTGGTGGGGCAAGCCAGCTGCTAAAATATTAAATCGCTTCCATCCCAGGTGGTGAGTAGCTGCTGCCTCTGGCCCCAGAAGCCTCTACTCCTCTGTCCTGGCCACCCTGCCCCTACCCCCAGCCTCCAGGGCCTCCGGGGCCTCTGGGACCTGCCCTATCCAGTGGCTGGTCTGGCCACAGCCCTGCTGGCTCAGCGCCCTGGCACCTCGGGTTGATAAATATTTTAACTGTCGCCCTAGGGTTCAGGAGAGGATTTGGTACAAATATGACCTGAAGTCCTCCCTAAGCTACGACGGGAGCCTCAGACTATCACAGATGAGGACCCAGATCTGCCCAGAAATGATCATATCCCTGAGCCTGAGCTTCCCTCTCCATTAAAAGCAGCAACCAAGGTCCATTCATCCTATCTGCCTCACAGCACTGTCTATCCAGGGTCCTCCAGGTGTGCTTTGCATGTGTGAGTGCTGAGGCTCCCGGGCTACAGAGCCCTGGGTCTCCTGTGGGCTGGAACTAGCTTGTGGCCCCACCCGGTACCTCTCTTTCCGGACGACCAATATTTTAGAATTAGTCTTCAGTTCTGAACAAGAGCAAAAATCATTAGACTTTTTCACAGGGGACTTGTTTCCATCGGTGTTTGCCAAACCCCAGCCCGGGGTCTCTGCAGTTCATTATTTGTTTTTTTGTTTTTTTTTTTTCTTCGTTGGTGATGAGCTGTTTTCCAAATTCAGTTGCCCATGTTGGCGGGAAGCTTGGGCCTCCCACGCAGTGCTCAAACCGGCCTTCTCGGCTGGCACGTGGGGGAGAGGGGAGCTGTGGGCCCCATTCCAGATGGCTGGGGAGCCCCTGCGGGATGCAGGAGAGGAGGCACAGAGTGCGGAGGTAAACACAGGCTGGGCCGATCGCCCGTGGCAACCTCCCCCCAAGGAGGGAGATGGCTGGAAAAATAGGAAAACAGTATCGAACCAAGCACATGGCGGCGGAAGTTGTCGCCCAGCTGGGGTTTGCTGTTACCCTTCCCCCAACTCTGGGAGGAAGGGACAGGGGAAAATTCTAGAATCTAACAGGACAGGGAGGTTGGCAGAAGGATCTGTGAGGCTAAGAAGTGCAAACACGGTCAGGAGGGTTAGGTCTGTGGTTAGGAAAAAGGAGAGAGAGGTTGAGAGCAGGCACTGGGGACTGCGGTCCGTCCACCCCTTGCAGGCCACCCCCGCCCACACCAGCAGCACCTGCTGGGTAAACGAGGGCCCAGGCCTGTTCCAGACACGGGGAGCTTCCTTCCTGCAAGAACATCTTTTTGTCCTTGAGCAGGTGGTGATAGATCGAGAAACCAGCTCAGAGAAGGGAGGTAAGTTGCCCAGGGTCACTGGGAGTATTAATATCATAATTGAGAATAACAACTAGGTCTCCTATTTACTAGATGAAATAGCACCAGGAGATGTACTGAGAGAGATAAGAAAATAGAATTTGAAATCATGTATTATTTCTCTTCAAATGTAGTTGGTGTTACGTTTTTTCTCCTCCTCTCCCCAAGAGATGCTATAACCACTACTGTCTTTTCCCCATCCATGCATGGATGCTGAGACCCTGTGTTTTGCCTGGATTTCATTTCCTCCTGCCTGCCAGGGAAGCTTCTCTGTGTAGGATTCAGGGGAAGGTTGTAGGGAATCGCCAGAGGTGGAGCCAGTAGGGCCACCAAGTTCACTCTGGAGCCACCCCAGTAGGACAGATGTGCACCTGGGACCTGACAGCCACCATGTGCTCCCCCTTGAATCTGGAGCAGCTGTTGACTCAGGCCAGCAGCTGGAGGTGGAGGTTCAAATCCCAGCTCTGCCTGTACTACAGTCCTGGAGCAGACTGCTTTACCTCTTTGAGTCTGAATTTTTCCTCTCTGTAAAAGCAGGCTACTCTCTTAAGGTTATTATGAAGATCAAATGCACCCGATGTGCTCGGATGCAGTAGGCGTGAATAGATGGCTGTGTTGTCGGAGACGCTGCTATTGCACGCGACGGTTAAACTGGAAGGGTTTGTGAGGGCAACTTATGTGAGAACTTTCAAGAGCTATGAAATTAATTGGAGGGTGTTAACTGTAGAAATAAAGTAACAGAAGAAAATTACCTCTAAAGAATTAGAACAAAGCAATTATCTAGAAAGAAAATGATGTCAAAGAGGAGTAAGACATGCAAACTGCGGTGCGTGGAGACCCAGGAACGCGCAGACCATCAATCAGGGGCTGAGCCTGGGGAGCTCTAGGGGGCCCTCGGGGATACCCTCACACCTTCACCATGGGGAGATGGGAAACTAAGGTTGGCAAGCAGATAGAGACCAGGGCCACACAGTTAAGACCTGACTCCCAAGCAGTGAGGCAGACACAAGGTAAGTGACAAGCTGTCCTATTAGACGTGGATTCTAGTCCCCGTTCTGCTCTTCGTGGGCTGTGTGACCCTAGGTGCATTACTCAAAGAGACTGGAGACAACAAACTCTAAGATCCTTTTCCGGTCCCAAACCTAGGAGTCCAAGTACTCTGGAATATCAGGGGCAGGGAACATGGGACAGGAGATCAGTGCCAGCTGGACCAGGAGGCGCTGGAAAGAACTGAGAAGAAAATAAAATCTTTTATCTGGATTCTATTTTAGCTGGAATCCCCCTCTGGGTGTTGGGTAAGTCCCTCTACTTCAGTGCTCTCATCTGAAGAAGTATCTGCAGAGGCAGCTGAGAGGGGTACGTTGGATGAGGTGTGTGGACACAGGCTCAGCGTTGCCGTGAGCCAGTGTCTGCTTGCTTCCTAGGCCAGCCCTGCTCCGGGGCCTCCTGCCCTCTGTGAGGCTTGGATGGGACTGACCTCCCTCCCCTCTTCACTTGGTGCTTTGGAGTGGGCGGAGACAATCAGCCTATCCCATCCTCCTAAACCTCCTGGCCTCCTGGTTTAGGGAAGGGGCATGTGACCCAAGCCAGACCTATCAGAAAGGACCTTGGGACTTTTGCAGGGAATGCCTGGCCCCAGACATGCTCCCCCAGCGTATTCAGCAGGAAGCATGTGGTCTCAGGAACTGTTAGATGTTCTCACAGGGAGTCCTGGATTCAGCCGTACCTGACGCTAGACTACTCCATGACCCAACGTATTTCTTGTTTGCTGAAGCCATGCTGGCTTATCCTCAGCCACTATTCAGTAAAGCCTCTCCCATTCCACCGAATCGTCAGCTCATTTGACACTGAGATTCCCTTCTCCTAAGTGCTGACTCTGGGGTGGGAATTTCCACCTCCAGCCTGCTCCATCCTTCCAGCAGCAGCAAGGAGCAGGTTGTGCAGCATAGCCGGCCCAGCCCTTGCTGCCTGACGTCGCGCCTCCCCTACTCAGGAGCTCCACGTTCTCACCTTGCTATTAAGCATTGCCAGGAGCCAGCCTCCGCTCAGCTCTGGGCCCTGCGCATCAGGCTCGGAGCTGCATTAAATAAAGACTGCAGCCCTGAAACTGCTCAAATGGATCTACATCAATGAGAACAGCCAGGGGAGGCCTTTAAATAGATTATCACCAAGAGCCAGCCAGAGCAGGCAAAGTTTGCCTTAGGCATCATTCCCTACCCCCAACCCTCCCCCTTCCCCTTCCTGTGCCTCTCCTGCCCTTCCTCGGTCTGCTTTGAGCATGCCTCACCCCAGACCCTGTCATAAATTAGTTCACACATTCATGGCTTAGTATGTTACTCGTCTAGTTTGAAAAGAACAGAACGCAGGAGTGGGCAGTGTTTAACCCAGGGATGAGCTCAGCGATGGAATTCTAGGGATCCTAAAACCATGACAGACCATGAAATACATGTTTGGAGACAGAGGAACATCTGTAGCCTCCCTCAAGCAACCCACTGAGCCCCGACTGTCCCCAGAATTCTTTCACTGACCACAAACACTGTATCCTTTCCTTTATTCTCAGAGGCTGTACCTCGAAGTCCATTCCGTGCAGATTCCACTTCAGGTTTGTGCTCTCCCTCCTCAGGGAGGACTGGGAGAAGGAAGGCGGGAGCCTGGGTTCTCTGGGCAGGGGTCCCTCCACTTCCTTAGGTGCCTGGGATCAGATTTTCTGCTTGGCCGGAGTGGGATTCATCATTGGCTGCAGGATCTTGAAGGGGAAGCTCCTGAGGGTGCTGATCCCCAGGAATTGAGAGCTTTCCTGGCAATGCTGCAACAGACCTCGCTGCATGGCCAGGGGCCCCCCACCCCCACCCATGGGGCCATTCTCCGCACCCCAAAGGGCTACTGTCCCTGCAAGTGTGAGGTTCTGCCCTAGGGGCCTCAGGTGCACTATCTCATTTAATCCTCAAAAGCAGACCAGGCTACATGGCTCACACCCGAAATCCCAGAGCTTTGGGAGGCTGAGTTGGGAGGCTTGCCTGAGGCCAGGAGTTCAGCATCAGCCACATAGGGGAACATAGGGAGAACCGGTCTCTACAAAAAATAATCCTCAAAAGTAGCATACGTGATAAGCACTATGATTATCTCCATTGTACAGATGGAAACACTGAGGGCCAGAGAGGTCAAGTAGCCTGCCCCAGGTCACCCAGGCAGGGAGCAGCAGAGCCAGGACTCAAGCCCAGGGAGGCTGGCTCAGAACCCATGACCTTGCCAGGTCCGCGCAAGGCCCCCCCTGTGTTGATGGCCTGCTTCTGCTGCTGAAGTTTATCACCTCCCATAGCCAGGTCCTGAGCGAGACAGAGCACAGTCTTGATTGTATCCTCTGTCATCACCACCCCATGGGGCAGGCCCATGAGCCCCAGTGAGCCCCACTCCACGGATGAGAATGCTGAGGGCAGGAGGAGAGACGTGACTGACCCAAGACCACTTAGCAGGTGAACAGCCATGCTCAGATTTCAGCTCTGCTTCATCTGGTTTCAATGCCCATGCTCTGCCTTTTGGGGTCCAAGAGCTGCTGGGTGGTACGCCTACAAAGAACTTCTTCTTTATAACTTTTTATTTTGAAATTATTACAGATTCACAGGAACTTGCAAAAATAGTACAGAGAGGTGCCGTTGTACCCTTTACTGGGTTTCTCCCAATGGTTCTATCTTACATAACTCTAGTACAATACCAGACCAGGAAACCAACATTGGCACAGGGTATGCATACGGCTCTACGTCATTTTGTCACATGTGGAGATCATGAAGCCACCACAGCACTCAAGATCCAGACCTGTCCCATCCCCGTGAAGATGTCACACCCACCTCCACCCTCCACCAGCCCGAGCTCCCGGCAGCCACAAGACTGCTTGTCATCTCTATAATTCTGCCATGTGCGGAGTGTTAGACCCAGGAAAGCATAGAATATGTCTTGAGACTGGCTGTTCTCACAAAGGTCTTATCTTCCACATGTATTGAGAGCCCACTGTGTATCAGGCACGTGTTTGTCCCTTTCAGGAATATAGCACATACAACTCTTCGGTTGCAAATGACAGAACCCAATTCAGGCTCTGTTATAAAAGGCAATGTATTGGCATCGGTTACTGAAAAGTCCAGAAGTGGAGCTGGCTTCAGGCCCAGCTGGATCCAGGGGCTTGTTAGGACTGCTCTTATTCTCCCTGCTTTGGCTCTGCTCTCCTCTCTGCTGGTTTTCCTCACAGGCGGGCTCTCACCACATGGCAGCCACCAGTAGCTCTAGCTCACAGCCTGCTCACTGTCACAGACCCAGGGGCAAGGAGCACCCCTTCCTTAGAAACGTTCCAGCAGGCTGGCCACGGCAGAGTATGCCTGTAATCCCCACACTTTGGGAGGCTGAGGCAGGAGGATCACTTGAGTCCAGGAGTCTGAGGCTGCAGGGAACTGTGATTGCACCACTACACTCCAGCCTGGGCAACAGAGCGAGACCCTGTTTCCAAAAAAAACAAAAAAGAAAGGGAAAGGGAGGGGAGGGGGTGTAAGGGAGGGGAGGGAAGGGGAGCTAAGTTCGGCAAAGGTTCTGGCCCTGACTAACCCAGCTTGGCGCCCACCTGACCCCAAGCCAAGCACTGAAGTGGGGGTGGGGCTGAGTTTGCAGTGCTTGGATTGTCTAATCTTTGGTCACATGTCTTCTCCTGTCAGCCATTCCCAAACCTCAGGGATTGAGAAGGGGCTTAAGGAAAATTTGGGGTGCTGTTGTCAGAGGAAGGGATACTATTCCAGGCTGGCCTGAGGGGTAGGTGATGGTATTGTATTACCTCAGTGCAACTGGTTTATTTTTCAAAATATGAGCAGGAAGTCAGGCGGGAAAAGGCTAAGTAACCCACCCAGATTCAGAGCTCTGGGTCCAGCCCTGCAGGGCCTCGGATCCCAGGCTTGTGACTCGTTTGCTTCCAGGCTGCCTCCTGCCCCCACACCCTTCTGAAATGCCCACCCTCTTCCTACTTCCACGCTCAGATGCAGAATTGAAAGGCTCTGGCATTCAGCAGAGCCGGGTTTATACACAGCCTTGATACCAGGCATCTCCATTTCTGCCTCAGCATGGCTGTGGCCTTTGTCTCTCTGAGTCTCTTTGGTCTCTTTGAGACTCATCAAATGGACCACCAGACCCTCCAGGGCTGCGGGGGGAGGCCTCCAGTGGGGGCTGTCCTTGAGGGGCCCCTCCTGGGATGCAGGCTGGCACCAAGCCGCTCACAGTCACATCCCCACGCGTGTGCTGGCTCTGGCACCCGCTCCACGCGTGGGCTGCCACGTGGCTCCAAGAGAGCCAGGAAGGAGACGGCCACCGTCCAACAGCGAGGACAGGCAGATGGAGCGGGTGACTCAGCACGGGGGCCAGATGTGGCCAGATGAGAAGAGTAAGCACGAAGGCCAGACCTGCCGAGGCCCCTCAGAGGTGGGCAGGGATGGTGGGGGCCTGGCGGTGACAGACAGACGGGAGATGGGGCTGGGGGAGATGGATGGTACCATCAGGCTCAGCCGAGTGAGGAGAGCCAGACAGATGGTCTCGTTAAAGAAGCCAGCCCGCGTGAGGAAACAGGGCTCCGCGCAGGAGTGGGGGACAAGGCAGGCTCCTCCTTGAGAGGGGCTGCTCCAGGCCTGGGCCATTCCACCCGTGCTGGGCCCTGTCCTCATTCTGTCTGGAGTGGCCACCAGGTGTGGGCAGGCCTTTCTCTTGGGTCTGTCTCAGGTGTCTTCAGTGCTGGTCTTAAAAGCCTGGGCACAGCAGGTGGGATGAGAAGCCCCTGTCCCAGGACAATCCCCCTCCATCCTTACTGCCGCCGACACGCTTTTCTGAGCTCCTGCCACCCAGATACGCACGCCTATTGAGGTGCATCACCCCCACAGCAGTTGCTGTCCCCTCAACTTGGAGCTGTCTCCGTCAGTCCCCAATCACCTCCTCCGAGAGGCCCTCCTTGACCGCCCCATGTGCAGCAGCCCCATCAATCCTGAGCCCAGGGCCCTGCTATGGTTCCTCCCAGCCTCACTGCCTTCTGCACGTGCTCCATTCATTTCCTCATCGGCTTCATCCCCCTGCTAAACTAGGTGGTCTTCCGGGACAGGGCTGGGTCTGTCTCATTCTCGGCTGTGTCCCAGGCCCTAGAGCCTGGTAGGTGCTTGATAAATGTGTGTGGGCTGCATCTTCACAGCCCGGGCCTGCCCTGCCCTTCTCTCCCTGTCCCTGCTTGCTCTCCTTAGTGCGCTTCACTGCCTCCCACATCATGTACCCAGCTTCTTCACTCTCCCTCACTAGGATGGGAGCTTCTGAAAAGAAGCAGTTTTTGTCTGTATGTCCAGTGCTTTGTTAGTTCCATGAATGGTCCTGTGGTAGGTACTGTCACCTGAGGAAGCGGAGGGGTGGAAGGAAGGAGCATGCCTTGCAGTGGACGAGGAAGGACCAGAGGAAGGCCGCTGTATGTTTCCAGACGGCGAGAGACAGATCAGGGGACAGAACCGGGCTTGTCCCCAAGTCCTGCTACTCCATGGCCCCCACTTGGCATTTTCCTCTGGGACCCTGCTTGTCCTAGCTGCCAGGGAAGGCACCTTGGGCCCAGAGCGGACCATGGTAGCCAGGGTGTTAGGTGAAGAGCGGCCCCCAAAGACATGCAAGTCCCAATTCCTGGACCCGTGAGTATGGTACCTTGCCTGGCAAAGGGGGCTTTGCATATGCAGTGGAGTTGAGGATCTTGAGAAGGAAGGGTTACCCTGGATTATCTGGGTGGGCCCTAAGTGTAATCACAAGTGTCCTTACAATCGGGAGGCAGGGAGAGATTTGACACTAGAAGTGGGAGCTGTGACAACAGAAGCAAGAGGTTGGAGTGATGTAAGGAAGTGGAATTCTGCCAAAGAATGCAGGCAGCTCCGGAAGCTACAGAACTCCGGGAAATGGATCCTCCCTGCAACCTCCAGCAGGAGCCAGCCTGTCAACACCTTGACTTTAGCCCAGTGACAGTGATTTTGGACTTCTGGCTTCCAGAGCTGTAAGAGAATAAATGTGCGTTGTTTAAAAAGTCACCAAGTTAGAGAGCTTCAGTTTTGCAAGATGAAAAAGTTCTGAGGATCTGTTGCACAATATGAAGATACTTAGCACCAGACCATACACTTACAAACGGCTGGCATGGCACATTTCATGTTACATGGGCTTTTTTTAACCACAATATTTAAAAATGGAAAAAAAAAAAAAGTCACCACACTTGTAGGAATTTGTGACAGCAGCCACAGGAAACGCATACAGCCAGACTGTAACTGACTGGCCCCAGGGAACCTGTGTCTCAGGCCCATCCTGGCCTCTTCCCTGGATGAGCCTCCTCCGTGCAGGCAGGGATGCCCCAGGAGACTAGGAACCACCCGACTGGCCACATACCTCCCTTGCTCCTGTCAACATCCCTGAGAAGTGGTTTCTATGATGATTCCCAACCTCCCAACAAGGAAACAGGCTCAGAGAGGTGAGGCGACATGCCCAAGGTTACACACCAAATGGCAGAGCTGGAATTTGAACCATGAGTTCTTAACCCCGTTTCCTGTATCCTGAAGTCTGATTCAGCCCTCGTCTCATAGCTGCTGGCCCACAGGCGTTCAAATGCCCAAATACTGCTTTTCAGCAGCTTCTAAAAGAGCCATAGAATTGCCTTCTTTTTCTCTGTTTGTAACCAGGCAATCTCTTCCAGTTAATCATAGAGCAGAGAGTCTCATTCTGTCCCGATACGCCCACAAGTAGATCTGAGATTGCATGGGAAAGTACAAAAAAATGAGTTAGCTCACGTTCTATGTACGGTCCTCTGAGGCCCTACAGCTGAGCCTGTGATGGTGGATGGGCTGCAAACCAGTGGCCCGTGGGGCCACACCTCTCCTGCACAGGGATTCTGCTTGGTCTGCGCTATATTGGTAGTATTTTTATCCTGTCTCCAGCATTTAACACCAGAAGATTTCTTTTCAAAATCACAAGTCAGGACAACATTTAGCTCTATTTCTGTGTAGGTCAGGATAGGCTGAGCTATGCTGCAGTAACAAGCACCTCCAAGTCACAGGAGCTTACCACACAGGTCTTTATTTCTTATACGCACCACATATTCAGTGCGGGTAGCCAGGGCACTCTGCTCCACAGAGTCACTTAGGGAACCAGGCTGATGGAGGCACCACCATCTTTAAGTGGCATCTGAGACACATGGCCTTGTCAGTTGCTGCTTCTGGGAAAGAAGAGACAGAAGAAGAGTTGCACAGCTTCAGCATGTGACATCGTCTGACTTCCACTCACTTGTCATTGACTGAAACTAGTCATGTGGCCCATCCACACCCCAAGGGCTGAGAATTACAGTCTTCTGTGACCACTAGTTTTAACAGTTTCAATATTGGTGGACACTAGTCTATAGCATCTTCCCACTTGGCAGCATTCACTGGGGCCGAATGAGCCTTGACCTCTGGGCATGCTGCCATGGACAGATGTTCAGAGTGTACACTGCACAGCTCCAGGAGCCACCATTCAGATTGTGGTTTCTGGGGTTGGTATTCCCTGCAGCTGTGCAATGCTCAGCTATAGCAGCCCTTTCCTGGAAGCAGGGCATTCAAAGAGTTTGCAAATGGACCTCAGCTTCATTTTCCAGTAGCATCCCTCTTGTCCCTACCCCCATCCCTGGCTGCCATGTGCCCCTGTGCTATTGTCAGTAATTTCTAATTCCCAAGGTGGTCTAGATGGCCCTCTGAGCCCTCCACGTCCTCCATGAAACAAATCAGTTTTGGAAATGGGGCACACTATATCCCATTAAAGGCTCTGGCGAGTCCTGCAGTGACAAAATCAATCTAACTTTGTTTAATCCAGTGTTTGCCAACTGCCTACCTTTTGCCCTCCCCTCCCCTCCCCTTCCCTTCACTTCCTTTGACAGACTCTCGCTCTGTCTCCCGGGCTGGAGTGCAGTGGCACAATCTCGGCTCGTTGCAATCTCCACCTCTCTGGTTCAAGGGATTCTCCTGTCTCAGCCTCCCAAGTAACTGGAATTACAGGTGCACCACCACCACGCCCAGCTAATTTTTGTGTTTTTAGTAGACACGGGGTTTTGCCATGTCAGCCAGGCTGGTCCCTAACTCCTGGCCTCAAGTGATCCACCTGCCTTGGTCTCCCAAAGTGCTGGGATTACAGGTGTGAGCCACTGTGCCCAGCCCCTTTTGCCCTTCTCTTAAACAGAACCTGTGATGTCCCAGGAGGAGGAAAGCCCATTTGCCCAGCACACCCTGTCCGTGTGTTTGTGTCTGCACCATTCTCTTTTCCCTGCTCTTCCTTCCTCAAGTGAGCTTAACAGCTCCCACACACCCTGTAAATGCCCTTTCTGAAGATTCTCCTGTTGGCCTGTGTCACAATGAATAGTCTTGTGTTGGGATTCCCTGCACCGCAACTTCTGTAGGGCATTCGCTCTGAGCCCCCAGGGCCATAGACCAAGCTGCCTCCTCGGTGGGGGGGACATTCTTGCCCCCTGGCACCGAGCACATCTGTGCTGTCTTCCTCCTTCCCTGGGGTGGGCAGAACCTCTGGACTCAGCCACCCACCATCATGCTCCTGCTGGGAGCTTCTCGAGAAAGGAGACTCTCCAGTAAAACTATGTTTTGGGTCCTCGTATGTTAAAAATGCCAGAAATTCCCCATAGTGTTACAGAAACTGCGGGATAACTTAAATGTTTACATTTAACCATTCGTTCATTCACTCATTCATTCAGCACGTGTTTCCAGAGCTCCTACTTAGGGCCCAGGCACTGGGGAGATGTCAGGGAACAAAACAGACATGGAGTCTGTTTTATAGCCAGTTGCATTGGAGGCGAAGTAGAGAGCACTAAGCAGCCGTCCAATGAGCCAGGTGGGGGTGTGTGCTGAGAACGCTAAGCTGGGCCAAGGGGCTGGGGTACAGGAGGCCGGGGAAGGAGGGGCTTCTCCCTTCCAGGGACAGGGAAGGAGATGCTGAGACATGGCCCTCAGCCCACAGGGCCCAAGGGAGGCAGAAGGTGGGGCTGGGTTCTGGACAGATCCTGTGGACGGAGTTCGTAGGGGTGCCAAGAGATTCCCCAGGGAACGAGGGAGAAGACAGGAAAGATGGCCACAGCTATGCAGAGTGACGCCCATCTTCTTTTCTCCATCCCGACAGAGCATCTCTGTGAGTCTCCAGTCCGAATCTGAGGCCTATTAACCTGAGGCCCACGAGAGGAGCCTGCACGGACCCCCTTTCTTCCCTGTGAGGGAAGATGCCGGACCCCACAGCACCTTCTGCAGCCCCAGGAATCCGGTGGCTGGGTTATCAGCACCATCTCACAGGCTGGGAAATTGGGGCTCAGATGAGGAACTGGGGCCCATCAGGGCCCTGAGGGGGAGTATGTCCTGCCTCAGGAATCCTGCCAAGGTACCCACCTGGGGACGTCGAGTAGACAGAGGTAAGGGGGCAAAACAGCTCAGTACCCAAGCCAGGACAGGAGTGACAGACCTGTGGGCCAGGAACCCTGCCTTGACAGAGGACTGAGGCTGGCCTGCCGAGGAGTGGCTGGCCATGTCTGGGGTTCCATCCTGAGCTCCTGGCAGAGACAGGCGCACACCAAAGGACCCAGCATGCAGGAGGCAAAGGAAGGGGCATCCCAGCATCCTCTGGCAGTGGTGGCTTTGGGGGAAGGGCCTGGAAAGCACAGGCTGAGGGTAGTGGGAGCTGTTGTTCAGCCTGCGGTCCCAGCAAACCGCCCAACCTCCCCAGCCCCCTGCTCCCGCCTTAGGGACACAGGGCCTCCTCACGGGAGCCTCTGGTGTGTGAGTGAGTGGAGTGCCTCCCCTCTCAGCCCCAGCACAGCCCCAGCACACAGAGGGCCTGGGTCCTGGGAGCCGGGGGCACCCCCGCAGGACGGGCTCATGGGTCATGTGTGACTGGCAGTGCCTGCAACTCAGGACATTTCCTATTTTAAAAGCCCGGGATTCCGATTCTTCTTCAAAATGCAGCACGGCCACCCATACTGGCCTGTCTTGCGAATGCTTCTGTCAGCTGGAGCCCCAAGGGCCCGTCCTGGGCTGTCCCCACCTGGCTGGCTTGGCTGTAGGCATGAGAGTTTGCAAGCTCTACCCTTGAAAAGGTGATGAGGCTGCCGGCAGGGGTTTCACCCCCTGCTGCCCCCAGAACTGAGAGACAATTTCTCCCACAGGCCCCAGGCCCAGGATCCCTCACCCCCCTGAAGGCTGAGACCAGAACCATCCCCAGTGGCAGGCGACGTAAGCTCCCCCAGCTGCTCCGTCCTCCGCAGTCACTGGTGATGGGCAGCATGGAGAGGGCCACGGCTGGGGTTCACTCCCACCTCTCATAGGCAGAGGAAGCTGGAAAGGGTGAGGGGGAGTCCCTCGTGAAAGGGATCGGGGAGTCTCCAGGGGCCGCCCCAGCCTTCCACACCAGGAGAAGCCAAGGACAAAGCCTACCAAAGGGCAGGGCAAGAGCAGCGACAGCCCCAGGATAGTAGCCTTCTCCCACTGCTGACACCTCCTAGACCAAGGGTGGAGGCCTGTGCGCCCCTACTCCCTGCCTCCGGGGCCAGGGAAGAAAGGAAGGTCAGGCGGCCGCATGGCCAGCCTGGAGACCCACACTCTTCTCCCTGTCTGCCCCACCTCTGTGTGCCCCCAGGAAGGTCCCTCAGCCTCCTCAGGCATGAGTTTGGGGTGCTGAGAGGCAGAAGGTGGGCCTGCATGGCCTCTAGGGCCCCTTTTGGCTCTGAAAGCCTCTGGCTTTAATGGAGCCTTGATAGACTGTAAATAACAGTTGTTATTTACAGACAGCCCCTCACCGACTGCACCTGGCCATGGCACAGCCTGACCCTGCAGCCGACCTCGGCCGGGAGTTGAGAGCCTCCACATCAGGTGCTTGGGCCAGGCCTGGCATGTTCCACGTGAGCAATACGTATTCCTTGCTATTGTTGTCGCGGTGCTGCTCACACTGTTCAATGGGGAAGCCAAGACCCGGGGAGGTGACAAGACTGCGCTAAGGGCTCACGGTGGCCTGTGTTTCTCGGGTAAAAGACTCCAGAGATGGGCCCCCGCTTCTGAGCAGGTGCCGCTCCTCCGCACAAGGAGCACGAAGCTCTGGTCTTGTTAGTCCCCCGTGGGGCTGCGGTCAGGGAGGCCTTTGGTCCTGCATCCTGCCTGGGAGCTGGGCAGGTCATTCCAATGTCGCATTACCCATCACCCCAGCCCCCTGTTCTCCACCCCTCACTTCAAGTCAGGGAGATAACTGGTTCTAGGCCAGGTGGAACCCAACTCAAGGGTCACTGGTGGGCTACCTGGAGGAATGCAGGCGGGCAGCGCAGGTTCTGGTAGCTTCTAAGCCCTAAGGCCGATTCAGAGGCGCCCTTCCAGGGTCAATCCCTGAGCAGGGTGAAGGAGGGAGAGACTGAGACCCCCCTCCATGCTGCAGCCCTGGTGTCCTCAGCAGTGCGGGGGTCCGGTGGAAACCCCCCAGTCTCCCAAAGCAGATTCGGCTCAGGCACCCTGAGAATGGCCAAGTGCATCATTTTGGGGTTTTCTCACCAGTTCCGAATGTCTCCTGTTTATCATGCTTGAGGGCAGTTTTAGGAAAAGGTTTTATGGCTGCTGAGGAAAGAGTAAGTAATGCAAGATGTGGGGAAAAAGCAAATTCGCGGAGTCCTCTCTGTGAAGGCTGTGGAGCCGGGGCCTCCGACAGGGCAGATGGATGACCCGCAATTACCCGCCCAGATCCCCCAGCCTCGCCCCGCTCCCTCCCGCCTGGTCTCCAAGCAATTTCAGACTTTTTTGTACATCCAGAGCAGAGATTGTGTACGATTTCTCTCGCCGGCAGAAGCGGCTTTCAGGTAGGGGAAGGAGGCCGAGGCATGTTTATCTTCGAACAAAGGCAGCTAGAGACAAAAAGGGAACGTGGCCCTGCCCCCAGCCGCCCGCTCCTGGTGCCCTCCCCAAAGCCCAGGTCCCTCCTCGGGCTACAGAGGGGAGATTTCAATTGTGTGTGCTCTGCTCAGCTTCTTCAGGGTGCCAGGATCTGGGGACAAGGGTGTGGGCTGCTCTGCTGGTCTCCCGTGTGTGGGTCAAGTGGTGTCTGCACAGGTAGGAAGCAGTCCCCGCCTGGGCCAGGCCGTGTCTATATGTGTATGGGAAGGGAGCCAAACGGCTGTCACTGGGCAGTTTCTCAACCCGGGCAGTCTCCTCTGGAGTCTTCCCTAGGTGGTGGGAAGCAGGATTTAAGGTGTCCAGTTTGAGGGAGAGGCCCCTCATCACCACTCCAGAACACTGTGGGCTTGACACAGGACGCCAGGGGTGGCTCTGGTTGCTGCTGGCAGCTGCGTGCATGTGCACACAGCTGGGTAGGGGCCTGCACTCTTGGGTACTATCCCCACCCCTCTCCAGCTCCCTGTTGGCTCCTACAGGTGAACGAGGAGTGCAAGAGACAGCTCAAGACCACAGTGCGGATCAGCTCCCCAAAGTCAGCCACTAGCTGCCACAGTCAGGATTTTGGTCGCCTCTGTTCCACCTCTACATTCATTTATGCTTTTGTTTTGTAACCAGGTAATACAATCACATGGTTCCAAAAGCAGAAGGAGCTTAAAAGGTAAATGGAACCAGGCGCGGTGGCTCACGCCTGTAATCCCAGCACTTTGGGAGACCGTGGCGGGAGGATTACCTGAGGTGAGGAGTTCAAGACCAGCCTGACCAACATGGTAACACCCCGTCTCCACTAAAAATACAAAACAATTAGGCAGGCATGGTGGCTTGTGCCTGTAGTCCCAGCTACTCAGGAGGCTGAGGCAGGAGAATCGCTTGAACCTGGGAGATGGAAGTTGCAGTGAGCCAAGATGTGCTACTGCACTCCAGCCTGGGCGACAGAGGGAGACTCCGTTTCAAAAAAAAAAAGGGAATGGGAAGTCTCTACCCTAACGTGCTGCCCCACCCACCCCTACCACAAAGGGCAGGTATGCTTACCAGCTTTCCGCCTGTCCATCCAGAGTGCCTTCCTTGAAGTATAACAAATATGAAAACATATTCTTATTTTCTTTCTTGTACAAAACCTAGTATGTCTTATGGACTGTTCCGTATCTTGTTTTCTCCCTTGATAGATTTATTGCATGCATGCTCCACCTTGTACTAACTCGATGACATAGGTGTAAGGCTACTCACTGCACTACAAGAGCAAAATATTGAAAATGACTCAGGTTTCTGCCCACGAGGGTCTTGCTCAATGAACTAGGGCCTGTCAGGACTGTGGGACACTCTATAGCTGTGAGAACAAAAATAGAAAAGAAGAGAAGTGCATGTGGGGAAGGTTTCTATGCCCTGATTTGGAAAGGTCTCTAATCTCCAGGCTCTACTGGCTGCATAGGAAAGGAGGGATTGTTGGTTTAAAGGACATATATATGCATTTACAATTTTGATACTGTTAAATCTTTTCTGGTTTCAGGATTTTGGACTCATAATTTGAATTTTTAATTTACTTAATATTTTTCTTTGCATGAATGTATGTTTTAAACTTAATACATTTATATTAAAGAGATACTAGAATAAGGTTTTTTTTTAAATGAAAAAGGTGATGGGCAAGGCAGGGTCTTTTGCTGTGATATAATGAAATACAACCCAAAGCAATGGAAGTGTTTTCAGGCTCAGGTAAACAGAAAGGGCATTTATGAAAGGATATCTGGAGCCCAGAAACCCTCCGGGAAGCCGAGCATCATGCTGAGAGGCTGAACACCTGGGAAGGAGCTGCAGAGACACAGCTGCCCTTGCCCTTGGCTTTGAGACCCCAACCTGCCCAGCCCTGAGTCCAGTCCCCCTGCTCCTGGAGGCCGGATGAGGTTGCTGCTACAGCTGGTGCTGCCACTGCTCCACACAGAGAGATGGATTCTGGGGGTCCCTGCCTCTCTGTAGACCTGGCTAGTTGGGGTAGGTGCTACTGATGGTGGACCCTTGTGTTTTGGGGAAGGCCCAGGTTGTATGTCTGGTATTTCTGTGTACACAGAGAGGGGCTGGCTCTTCCTTTTCAGGAAGAAGGTTCTGATACTAGGTGGCCAGAAAGAAGGATGAGAGTCCACTCCCAGAAGGAAGGGCCATGTTCCCAGAGAGAGTGCGGCACAGGGGCGGGGCAGGGGGACCGGATGTCTCAGAGCTGGGCAGAGAGAGAGAGAATGGTCCGGGGCTGTGAACCCAGGAAGGAGGACTCAGTGGGTAGTCAGATTGTGTCAACAGATACAAGGCAGCCAACTGGAGGCTTGAGAGCGCCAAGAGAAGGGAGGGAGAACTAGGGCAGAAGGGGAGGAAGAGGACCCAGTAGGGATGGTGGGATGGGGACTGCAGTAGGGGGAGGCTGGGAGGAGCTGGAGGAGGGGTGGAGGCTCAGGGCTGGAGCCTGAGGGGGAGAGTGGAAAAGGCCTGCGCCTGGAGAGTAGGCTTGGATCTGGGCCTGGGCCCAGGAGGGGCAGTGGGCAAGCTGAGGGTGTGGGGGCACGGAGGAACCAGGGAACAGGTGGCCTTCCAGAAGCAGCACATAGAGCTCGCACCCCAAAAGGCTGCAGAGGCACATTCCTGAGTCTGGCAGAGAAGCTACCCGTGTAGTCAGGGTCCAGCAGGAGAGCTCACTGTGGCCTCTGCATCCCCCTAAATCCCCAGGACACCAGCCTTCATTGTGGGAAGCTGGGAGTGGATCGTGTTTTTCCCTGTGTCTGGGCTTCCCACGCTCATCTGTATGCCGGCACGGCCGGAGCCCCTCAACTCCATCCCTCCTCTTTGCTGCTCTTTTCACTGGAGCTGGCACTGCCCGGAGGGCTTGTGCCCAGCCCTGCTTCTTCACAGTGAAGCCATGTCTTCAACGAGGTTGGGGGATCCCACCTCCTCCCCACCCCCAGCTGCTGTACACCCTGGGCTGTGTGTAGAGCTTGCATTATTCACGGCTCTCAGATCTCAGCAAAACGCACAGATCTGCGCTGGAACCATCACGGTTTTCATCTGTAGCTCTCAGCCATCCTTCCCTCACGATGCCTCTGCATTTGATCTTCTGCAAATTTGCCTCTTTGTTCTTCAGACAGAATCATATTGCCAGGGGCTCCTGACAGCCCTTGGTGACACAGACTGCCACAAAAATTCTTTTTACATATGAAAATAAAAATGTCCCCAGAGCAATGAGCGGGACACCTCCAGGTGGAAATGTCACAACCTGCCATGAGACAACAGCTCAGAACAAAGAACAAAGCGCCCGAGCCCAGTTGTGTGTGGACGGGCGCGAGAACTCACAGGAGGAGAGGCGAGGCCGGTTTCGGTTCTCTCCTGCCTTGGATCAGTTGTTTCCCCCTGAATTTCATATTCTAGGCTTTAATGCTGGTTGATGATAATACCCAGAGCTGCTGAGGCTGCAGAGACGCAGGGAACGGATGTATTGCTGGGAGTAGCGTGTTTCTAGAGATTTCCAACAATACTGATTGTCTCAGGCTCCAGGAGCCAGTGGCAGAAAATCCAGTTCAAACTTGGGGCGACTACTGGCTTACAAACCTGGAAACTCAGGAAGCAGATGGCGGTAGTTTATGTGATGTGTATTTTACCATATTTGAAAAATTAAAGACCAGACACAGTGGCTCATGCCTGTAATCCCAGCACTTTGGGAGCTGGAGGCAGGTGGATCGCCTGAACCCAGGAGTTCAAGACCAGCCAGGGGGACATAGGAAGATGCCCATCTTTACAAAAAATATAAAAATTAGCTAGGCGTGGTGCCATGTGCCTGTGATCCCAGCTACTTGGGAGGCTGAGGTGGGAGGATCACCTGAGCCTGGGGAATTCGAGGCTGCAGTGAGCCGTGATCATGCCACTGCCCTCCAGCCTGGGTGACAGAGTGAGACTCTGTCTCAAAAAAAAAAAAAAAAGAAAAGAAAAGAAAAGAAAAATGTAAAACAAAACAAAGCAAAAAACGTGCACAATGCCATGTCCCACCTTGGGCCTTAGGTGACTGCCTCCAACTGGAATACATCGTTCAAGTTGCTCAAATGTCAACTGTTCAGAAGCCCCCTGAAGGCCAGTCCACAATAGCCACCCACCGTCAGCTACCCGCTCTCACCCCTATCAGCTGTTTTTCATCTTGGCAGTTACCACTTTCTGGAGCAATCCTACTTACTCAACTGTTTACCTGTGTGCTTATTGGGTTTAGCGCCCGCTTCTCCCTGCTAGGATGTCAGCACCGTGAGAACAGGGACTCTGTCTTGTTCATGGCTGTTTCCCCAGGGCCAGGAATGGGCCTGGCACAGAGTGAGGCTTAACACATAGAGGCAGGAGGAGTACATGAAGGAAGGTTCCCTCTGCCTCCCTTGGTGCTCTCGCCTTGTGTTGGCACCATCTTCAGGGATGCTCCCTAGAAAGTGGCAAATTGGCTGCAGGTAGCTCCGATATTCACTGTCAATATTATGTCATGGTCAATATTCCATCAGCGACATTACATCATCAGTCCTGGGAGGTCCTCATAGCCGCGAGTTCAAGGGAAAGAAAGGGTGTTGCTAAGTGTCTGAAGGTTGCAAATCATTGGCTCTGACTCAGTCATGTGACATTCCCTGAACCAATCCCTGTAAAGCAGAGATGCAGTGCTCTGATTGGCCAGGCCTGATACCCAAGTCCACTGCTGGGAAAGAAAGTCACCTCGATCCCGCTGAAGTGGCACATGGGCACGGGTGGGGGTTCCCCAGGAGAAAATCTGTGAGCCAGCGGCCAGAAGATGGGACACAGATGTGGGGCAGGCGCATCAGGCCAAGGCCGCAAATGTTTCAGACACACCAGGTTTTGTAACAGGCTGTTATGTCTGTATCCCCCCAAATTCCTATGTCAAAGCCCTCACCCCCAGTGTGATGGTTTTAAGGTGGTCAGAAGTAACCTCTGCCAGGCGCGGTGGCTCCTAGCACTTTGGGAGGCCGAGGTGGGTGGATTTTTTGAGGTCGGGAGTTCGAGACCAGCCTGACCAACATGGTGAAACCCCGTCTCTACTAAAATACAAAAATTAGCCGGGTGTGGTGATGCACACCTATAATCCTAGCTATTCGGGAGGCTGAGGCAGGAGAATCACTTGAACCCAGGAGGCAGAGGTTGCAGTGAGCTGAGATCGCCACACTGCACTGCAGCCTGGATGACAGGGTGAGACTCTCTCTCCAAAAAAAAAAAAAAAGTAACCTCAGTCCCCTGGTCATGAGGGTGGAGCCTCGTGAATGGATTAGTGCCCTTATCAAAGGGACCCCAGAGAGCTCTCTGGCCCTCTTTCTGCCGTGACGACACAATGAGAAATTGGCATCCAAAACCAAAAGAGTAGCCATCGTCAGAACCCTTGCCAGTGCCCTGATCTCTGACTCAGTCTCAGGAACCATGAGAAACAAACTTATGGTTTATAAGCCACCTAGCTAATGGTGCTTTATTACAGCAGCCGGAAGGCATAGGACAAGGCTCTGGAGAATCCAAGATAGATAAAACTTTAATAAGCATATGCTGAATGAGGACAACACAATCTCTGACTGCTCAGAAAATCAGGGAGACAGATCTGTGTCCTCACAGAATGTGTTTATGCTGAGGGAAGAGATGGGGGTGGGGCGCTGTGTCCCTCCCTGTGAGCCCAGGGGCCTGCCTGACCCAGGGATTCCACGAATTTACTCAAAAGGAGAAAGAAATGATCTTGCACAAGAACAGTTGTTGCGGCATTATTTGCAATAGAGAAAAAACTGGAAACAACCCAAATGTTCCCCAGTAGGGGACTGGTTAACTAAATTATGAAACATCCACTTGATGAAATATTCTGGAGTGGTTAAAAATGATCGTTATGAAAACTACAGAGCAACAAGGGAAAAGGCGTCTGTTCTAACACACAGTGACAGCACAGAATGCCAAACTGTGACCGCAAGAAGCACAAACCACATGCCAGGCTCTGTGCAAGAGACTCGCGGGAGCCCTCCTGCCCCCAGGAAGCTCCTGGCCCCGTCAGGGCAGGAAAGACATGAAAACAAGGAACGACACTTGGGGTGAGAAGGTCAAGGACAGAGGCAGAGAGACAATGAGTTACTCAGGGTCCAGGAAAGCTGCCTTGGGACATGTCCTGTGAGCTGGATTTTATGAGGAGTAACTACCAGGATTGGAGCTATGGACACTTTAGGAAAAGGGCTTGAAGGCAATATACATGCAAAAATAAACATGAAAATAGCTGTGCCAGGTAGAATTATGGATGATTTCCCCATTTTTTTCCAAAAATGTTTCATGTTATATTGTTTTTACAATAAAAACTAGTTGACAACTAAGGTCAGATATGGGCAGATAACTTTCACTACCAACATTTGTGTCTATAAATCATACATGAGTTCATAAATGCTTTTTTCCTTGACAGAGCAGGGAAGTGAAGAAATATTTATTGGACATTTTGCAAAAAGTATATCTGTATTGTTTGCAAGTTGCCTGGTCCTGGACTCTGCAGTGAAGGGGTAAGGCACTTACATTTCTAGCAAGAACAGGCATCAATGTATGAAATAGGAAACGTTTTTAAAAATATTTAAATATTGGCTGGAGAGAAGTGTGGTGGCCAAAGGCGCTCTACAGGTGTGGGAGCGTGGAGCTGGCTGAAACAGAGGAGGAGCAGAGACGGCCGGGGCAGATGGAGAGCTGGAACCCAGTGGGCTGGGTAAGCTGATGCGGTAAGTCAGGGCGGGCTTTTGCTGCGGCTTAAAGTGTGGCTGCCTCCAAAATGCATGTGAAAACAGAATCCCTACTGGGGGGATATTAAGGGTTGGCCACTGTGGGAAGGGACTAGGTCATGAGGGTTCCACCCGATGAATGGATTCGAGGGAAATAGCTGAGGCCCTTTTTGCCTTTCTGCTTTTCTGCCAGGTGAGGACACAGCCTTCGTCCCCTCTGGAGGATGCAGCAGCCAAGCAGCATGGTGGAAACAAAGACCAGGCCTTCGGCAGACACCGACCGGCCAGCACCTTGACTGTGGGCTTCCCTGCCTCCAGAACTGTGAGAAAGAAACCTCCGTTCTTTAGCAGTTACCCAGTTGGGAGTTTTTTATAGCCACAAAAATGGACTAAGAGACTTGCCTCTGGATAAGGGACAGGTTAAGGGTCCAGGATTGGGAAGGGCAGGAGAGGGTTGGTCTGGAGAGGCAGAGCAGGACAGAGGTTGTGAGAAGTTTGCAGGTGGGGAAGGCTCCCTTTGGGGAGGTTCCAGGCGCAGCTTCCAAAGGGCTGAGCGGGACCCAAGGGCACAGGGAGAAAGACATGGCATCCTGTCAGGAGGTCCCTGCCCTGATCCCAATTGCCAGTAGCCTGCCACTAGCCAGCTATGTGAATCACTCAGGGCTCTTAGCTGATCATAGTCCAAATCCTTTGAAGAACCTAGCTGATGGGAACAAGGCTGCCAGCACCCTGGCCATGCCCACCTCGGCTTCCATTCGGCATGGTCCCTGCTGCTACCCCACCCCAAAGGTCTTCCCTGACTCCTGCTTCTTTGCTCACTATCTCCTGACCAGATCTGGGGTGGGAGCATCTTTTTGGCTGGGCTTGGGCACAGACTGCCAGCCTAGCTGCTAGGCATGACAGGCAAGTACGTATGTGGCATCGTCAGTTTCTATAAGGGGTGATGGGCCCAGCCTCATAAAGTGAGGATCGCCCCTACACAGGAGGGTGTTAGATGTTCCGCGCCTGTTCGTCTCCATCAGAAGCCCTAATTCTCACCCCCATCACCTCCTTTGTAAGCTGTGGAGGGTTAGATATGATGGCAGATAGAACATGCATATCTAATTTCACTCCCGCCCAGCCCCCACTAAAACTACACCAAATGAATTTTTAAATTTTATTTTTATTTTTTAGCGACAGGGTCTTGCTTCATCATTCAGGCTGGAGTTCAGTGGTGCGGTCATAGCTCACTGCAGTCTCCACGTCCTGGTCTCAATCGATCCTCCCACCTCAGCCTTCCAAGTAGCTGGGACTCCAGGAGTGCACCACCATGCCCTGATACTTGTTTTAATTTTTGTGGAGATAGGATCTCACTATGTCACCCAGGCTGATCTCAAACTCAGGCCTCCTAGCCTGATCCTCCCACCTCAGCCTCCCAAAATGTTGGGATTACAGGCATGAACCACTGTACTTGGACAGCAAATGATCTTTCAAAAGACACCAACTTGATAAGAAAGATAACAGAGGATGAGATGACAGCAACGCAGTTGTGGAACCTGGGAACAGAGGGATGAGTGATACCTGACAGAGAGGGCTCTGTTGGACAGGACCTCAGGCTATTTGATTCTCTAGAAGAGATCCAAGTCTATTCACATCTCAGAGCCCTCAAAGCCTCAGGAACTTGCAGCTGCAGGTACACCTGGAAATGGGGATGAATGGGAGTTAAAACAAGAAAGAGTGGAGCAAAAGCTTTTGAAAACCTATAGACTCTAGATCCCCTACCTCCCTCCAAGCTGTTAGATCACTCTCCCATCCTCTCCCCAATCACTAGCAAAAGTCCAAGGTTTATGCGCTGGACTGGGGGAGGCAAGGCACAGCTGAGAGCTGCTATACTGAAAACGGGGGCTACAGAATCCTGGGACCCCCCTGCTCAGCTTCCTTCCCTTAATCAGTTCCAGAAGCTGATAAGCCAGAGCTTTTTACCAGGCAGGAGATTGAGTCTTTCCTAGGGATCTGGCCAGCCCAAATGCAAGACCTCAACTTACCAACACTGGTAGGTGCGCCAGGTGACCCGTCAAGATCTGGGAGCTTCCCATCTGCATTTTGGTACTTGGTCATGATCTGATGAGCCACAAATCAACAGACAGCTGAGGGACAGCTCATCATGGAATAGAGGAAATAAAGCAGACAAAGAGAGAAAGAGAGAGAGAGAAAAAAAAAAAAAAAAAAAAAAAAAGGCCGGCCACAGTGGCTCACACCTGTAATCCCAACACTTTGGGAGGCCAAAGCGGGCGAATCACTTGAGGTCAGGATTCGAGACCAGCCTGGCCAACATGGTGAAACCCTGTCTCTACAAAAAATACAAAAATCAGCCAGGCATGGTGGTGGGCATTTGTAATCTTGGCTACTTGGGAGGTTGAGGCAGGAGAATTGCTTGAACCCAGGAGGCGGAAGCTGCAGTGAGCTGAGATTGCACCACTGCCCTCCAGTGTGGGCAACAGAGCAAGACTCCATCTCAAAACAAACAAACAAACAAACAAAAACAAAGAGAAAAAAAACAACAGTGTAAAGAAAGAGACCATGCAAGGTTATTTCCAAAGAAAACCTTTACAAAGTGTATTAACAACCTCAGAGAGATAAGAGATGTTACATCCATGAAGCACTAACAGAGAGTTAAAGGAGAGTTCTTGGAAATTAAAAGCACAAATGAATGATTTTTTAGAAAGAAGAACGAAAGGATGAATTAGAGGGCAAAAGGGAGGAAACCTCCTAGAAAACAGAGCAAAAAGACAAAGAAAAAGGAAAACAGGAGGTAAAAGGTAAGAACATTGAAAGACCAATTCAAGAGACTGAACATATGAATAACAGGAGTCAAGAAAGAGAAAACAGAGGGAAAGGACTCATACCCGAAATAACTCAAGAACATTTCTCAGAAATGAGGGACACCAGTTTTGGGATTAAAAGGATTCACAGTTGCTCACCACAATGGTTGAAAACACCCACACCAAAGTCATTGCTGCAGAACTTCAAAAGCCTGGGGACAAAAAGAAGCTTCTGCAAGCTTCCAGAAAAACTAGAAGACAAGAAGTAATGCTTTCAAAATTCTGAAGGAAAATTATCTCCAAACTCAATTCTATACCCAGATAAACTACTTCTCAAATGAGAAGACAGAAAAAGATGTCTGCAGGCCTCTTCCCCTCTTTCTTAAGAAGCTACTTGAGCCTGTGCTCCACAAGGGAACAAGGCAAGAAAGAGATGACCATAGACACAGGGAACCCAACCACGGGGAAAGGGCAAAGGGAGTCCAGGTGATGGTGACAAGCCATCCAGGGTATCTCCTGAGTCCCGGGCATAGACTGGAGGTGGTGTGAACATTTGTGACCAAGCACCAGTGCAGGGCTCCCTGTGTGTAGTCCCCTGTCCCTCCGAAGTGGAGAGACAGGCATGGTGAAAGTCAGAGGAACCACCCTTCTACTGCCAAGGCCCACAGTGAGGCTGAGTGAGGAGGAACAAAGTACTGTGCTTTCCTAACATGAATGGTTAGGCCAGGCGTGGTGGCTCATGCCTGTAATCCCAGCACTTTAGGAGGCCAAGGTGGGCGGATCGCTTGAGGTCAGGAGCTCGAGACCAGCCTGGCCAACAGGATGGAACCCTGTCTCTACTAAAAATACAAAAATTAGCGACGCGTGGTGGCCCGTGGCTGTAATCCCAGTTACTTGGGAGGTTGAGGCAGGAAAATCACTTTAACCTGGGTGGCAGAGGTTGCAGTGAGCCAAGATCACACCACTGCACTTCGGCCTGGGTGACAGAGTGAGACTCTGTCTCAATTAAAAAAAAAAAAACATGAATGGCTGCGCTGAACCTAGGCCTCTGGCAAGAGCCTTCTCACACAGGCCCCCACAGACCATGATGCAGGAGGAAGCACAAATGAAGGATTCTCCTCCGTCTGCACCTGCATGTGGGCAGCCTCTCTTGCTGCGCCACTGAGCTTTGGGCAAAAGTGACAGTCTGCCCCCTCATGTAGAGCATAAACACGGGACACAGGAGAGAATTCCGGAGTGTTCTGGGTGCTCTGGAAAACAGGTGAATGGAGCTGAGAGTGACTGTGGTGGGGAGTGTGGGGCAGGCCCTTTAGGGAGGGGCATGTGAGCAGGGGCCTACATCATGAGATGAGTGAGTTGTGCGAGGATCTTGGGGCAATGTGTTACAGGCAGGGGGAGCAGCAAGTGCAAAGGCCCTGGGGTGGGGGGGGGGGAACGGGGGATGAGCTCAAGACACGTTGAGTGGAGAGGGAGGAGGAGATGAGTCAGGAAGGGGTGGGACAGGGCCTAGATCAACTAGGGCTGTGGGACTGTGGTGGAGGAGCTGCAGATGACAGGAGAGTTTTAAGCAGGGGCAGGCCTTGATCTTATTTACATGATGTCACCACTAATGTCCTGGGACCAAGGTGCCTAATTGCCTTCCAACACTCCTTTCTCCCTTCTATCTCAGTGTAGTCCTGAGCTTAGCTTAAAAAAAAAAAAAAGGGCCGGGTGTGGTGGCTTACACCTGTAATCCCAGCACTTTGGGAGGCTGAGGTGGGCGGATCACGAGGTCAGGAGATCGAGACCATCCTGGCTAACACGGTGAAACCCGTCTGTACTAAAAATGCAAAAAAATTAGCAAGGCGTGGCGGCGGCCATCTGTAGTCCCAGCTACTCAGGAGGCTGCGGTGGGAGAATGGTGTGAACCTGGGAGGTGGATTTTGCAGTGAGCCGAGATCGCACCACTGCACTCCAACCTGGGTGACTGAGCGAGACTCCATCTCAAAAAAAAAAAAAAAAAAGAACGAAAAAGAAAAGGAAAGCAAAACCAAAAAAAACCAAAAAAACCGCCTACATTTCCCAGGCTCTCTTGCAGCTAGGTGTGGCCAGTGCACTAAATTCTGGCCAATGAGATGTATGCAAATGTATATGGGACTTCTGGGCAGACTCCTTGAGAAGGAGGAGCTAGACCCTCTTTACTCCTCCATTTTTCCCCTTCCAGGCTGAAATCATGACTGGAAGTCCAGCAGTCTTTCTGGGCCACGGGGAGATCTTAAGATAAAGGCCACATGCTAGGAAGGGGCAACAGATAAATAGAAGGAACCTGGGTCTCTGATGTGCATAGTGGTCCATGAGCCCTAGACGGCCAACCTCCCAGGCTTGTGTGTGAGAAGAGGTACGCTTTGGAGGGGAAGCCGCCACCTTCAGCTCACCTTGACTACTGAGTCATCTCTGGGGTGGCAGAGCTCTTGCATCAGACCCTTGGAATCATTGGTGGTTTGGGGGTGTTGGCCTCTTGTTGCCAGTTCCTCCACTCACATGCAGGCTGTAGGCACCTCAAAGAGGGTTGCTACCCTTGGAATCTCAGAGTGTGAAAGAGAAGAGGCCCTTGCGGGAGGGGAGGACTCCCGGGAAAGCGCACCCCCCTCCTTGCTGAGAGAGGGGACTGCAGAGTCTTCTCTTTCCTGTTTCATGGGAGGAGAAAGTCGTAATGAGTGGAATGGCAAGTGTTTTCTATGTTTAAACGTTTAGATTCCACCCCTTCCTTGGCAACTGGAACCCCCAGGCTACGGTTTTTACACACATAGAATTCCAAGTCCAGAGTTGAAATTTGAGAGCAGAGGCTTCACCCGAACCCCTTGGGGGTCAGCTCATTAAAAATTCAGGTTCCCAGACCCCTCCCGAAATCCAGAGTCCAGCAGAGCTCCCTGCTTTCCCTTCCACAGCCTTCCCTTCTCCAGGGCTGGCCAGTCCTGGCTCAGGGATGGCTCAGGCTCCAAATCAGACCTCCTCCTGCTCTTCTCTAAAAGGCCTCCCACAGGCATCCATTGGCAGAGGCTGCAGGCTCCACCCCAGACCTATCCCAGGCCCAGGTACTTCCCTCACCAACCCCCCGGTCCCAACCCCCTCCTCTCTCACTACAGCCTCCTAAATTTTCTGTCACCTCCTCCCCAGTCTCTCCATTCCACAGGAGCATCTTGGGTTGTGTTTTCTAATGTCAGTCAGATCATGGAACTCTGGTGCTGAAGTTTCCAGTGACTTTCTGGCTGCAGTGGAAGGAAATCCAGACTCTTTTCCAGGGCTATATGCTCCCCCCGACTCCCTTGCTCCATCTGCTTCCATCACTTTCCCCAAACCTCTGAGGGTGGTCAGCACTCCCGGCCTTTGCCCCTGCTGTTCCCAGCTGGTCTGCCCTCCTGTATCCTCAGCAGCCCAGGCCTGAGCTCTCCACCTCCCTCTCCTGCCCCAGGTCCCTGCCCCATCGGCTGTGCTGCCGCTGGTGCAGACCACATGCTGTCTTTCTCGTTCATTTAATAGCTGGCCTGTCCATCGTCCTCTTCCTTCTCCACTGGCACATGAGCAGGGACCTCTGAGGACATGCCCACCAGATCCCCAGGGCACAGAGGAACATCTGGCACTCGGTAAGTGCTTCAAAAACAATGTTGAATGGACAGACAAACATGAGCCGTGCTTGCCCCACCCCTCACTGTCCCCTTTAATCCCTGCAGCTGGGAAGACAGTGAGGCCCAGAGGTGTCCAGCTGGAGAGGTGGCCGGCCATGGTCCACAAGCAGCTCTCCTGCCGCTCTACCGGGCCCTGCCCCCAACCCCTCCTGAGGGGTGGGGAAACCTGTGTGTAGGGGCTTTCCTCCCTTCTTTAGCTCCAGATGCTGAGCTGGCACCTGCCTTCCCACTTCCTTCCTAAGATGCAGTTTCCGGGGTTCTCAGTCCCTCCCTGTGTAGACAGATCCAAAGGCCCAAGTAGTAACACCGTACTCGGAACTGCCGCCTGGTGGGGGTTGTTCCACTCTTTCTATTCAGAAGATGTTTTCCCAGGCTCCTCCTGGTGTTAAATCATTCCTCCAAATTAGCAGGAACACTCATTACCAACCCAACCACCTCCATTAGGCAGGAAATGTGTCTTTCTTGTGGCAGCTCCCCCCAGACCCGGGGCCATCCCCCAGCACTCCCTGGATAGGGGTGGGTAGGAGGCTGGCTGGAAGCAGGGGGTGGAGCAGGCGCCACTCCTAACTGGCGGTGTGGGGGTAGGGGGTAGCACGGAGCCTTGCCAGGGCGGGTGATAGTCACAATGGCTTCAGGCCCCTCTTCTGTGCCCTTATCCCTCGGTCCCCCAGGCCCCCTGCTCAAAGGGCATACAAGTGCCCTCACTTGTGGGCCCTGCCTCTCTGGTCCTGCCTCTGTAGACAGGCCTGGGTGATGGGTTTTAAGGAAGGCAATGAGGGCAGGGGCATTTGTAAAGCAGTGAGAGACCAGATATCACTTATTTATGGGAATTATCTTAAGAGTTCAGTCCTTTCCACCATGGGAGGCCGAGGCAAGAGGATTGCTTGCGTCTGGGAATTTGAGATCAGCCTGGGCAACATGGCGAGACCCCATCTCTACAAAAAAAAAGTACAAAAATGAAAAAGAGTTCAGTCTTTCCACAATCTAAAGTTTGGATGTGGGCTTTCAAAACAGCTGTGGATGCCCTCTGTCTCCAGGCCCCCAGGGCTCCCCACTGCCCAGCTGAGGGCCTGGAAGCTGTCCTGAACTGGGTCTCCCAACAGGTGTGTTGGAGAACTCCAGCTCACTGCAGTTTTCTAACGCGTTACTCACCAGACTGTCTTCAGGGAACAGAAACTGATTAAAAACCAGGCGTGAAATGGCTCATCCTACACAATGGGTATAATAAATATTAGATAACAACAACAACGATAATAATAATTTTACCTGCATCTCCCAGGCTGTCTAAGGGAGTGTCAGCAGCACAGTTACAGACTGGAGAAAATGCAGCATTTAGCTGCCTTAAAATAGCCTCCTTTGGCTCATTAGCGGGGTGTATACCCGAGGGCAGGGGACAGCATTTGTTCAGCTCTGGAATTTCCAGCGCACAGCAGCTCCACACATCATGCCGTGGTATCCTACACACGAGGAAGCCCTTGAGGTCCCAGCGTGGGGAGAGCTCCTGTCTAATCTACAATAGGAGGGTGTGTCTAATTGTTCGTTTATCCAGTCAGTATTTATTGAGCTCCTACTGGGTGCCAGGCTGTGGATACTCAGAATGAAAACAACTCGAGGTCCGCCCTTGTGGAGTTTCATCTGCTGTAGTGGAAAAATGGCAAGCAAACAAAACCCAAAGCAACCCTGGGAACTTGTTAGAAATGCAGATTCCCAGGCCCCACCCGGACCTGCCAACTGAGGAGCTGTTCTGCTGCCCAGTCATCTAAATGTCCCAAGCCCTCCCGATGAATCTGATGGCCGCTTTAATGGTGCAGGAGCTGGGACCTGAATGACAAGGAGTGGTGAGCCTTGCCAAGCCCAAGGGGAGTGTTCTGGACAGAGGGCACCGCTGGGCACGGTCCTGTGCCAGGCAGAGGACCCGTGTGCGGGAGAGCCGAGCGACGGGGCCAGTGAGCTGCGGCCCGGAGTAGTGTGGGTGACACCAGGGCAGCTGGCAGGGGCTTCTCAGACCTTCCGAAGACATCTGGATGCTGTTCCAGAGGCGCCACTGCTCTCACCTGCCTCCCGGCCTGGCCTGCTGTGGTGTAGAAACCTTGGACTTCACCTTCGCCTTCTTTCTAGGGAAAGGGCAGGGATCAGCTATAACTCCTGTCCTGTGTCTCAAGAGTTTCCAATTCCATCCAGCGCCCAGCCGGGTTCACTGGTCACTTCCCTCCACCAGTCTAGGAGAGTGGGAGAGGGATGGGGGAGAGATTTCGCTTCTCCTAGAAACACAGAAATGGGTGTGAAGGTGACAAAGGTGGTAGGACCCTAGGGAGAGGCTGGGAGAGCCCAGAAAAAGCAAGCCATGGTGTCGGGATGCGGGAAGGGCAGAAGCCTGGAAGTAAGTAAGGAGAGACTCAGTCACTCTCCCAGTGCCCATGGAGAGACTGGACAGGCCCTGGAACCCCCCTTCAAGCTGTCTGGCCAGGAGACTGGTGTGAGCCGCTTGTCACTCCCTCCCCACTCCATCCTGCTGCAGTGGTGAGGTGCAGAGCAGTGCAGCATGGCCACTGCTAAATCCCTCCCAAGCCACCTCACTGGGCACTCAAGTGATGTACAGCTCCAGGAGACAGACACGAGTCCCAGGGGCCCCACTGGGACAGCTGTCCTGCATGTCACCTCATAAGCCCAGCCCACAGGCACTGCCTCGGAGAGCAGGTCAGCCCCCCTGGAGAAAAGCCTCCTGCCCCGCTTGTTATTCCAGCAGCTCCGGCTGGGGGCATAGACAAGTCGGCCTGCCAAGCAGAGGCCCCTCCCAGAAGGTAGGCCGCAAAACCCAAGGAGGGCTTGATGACCTCAGAAACTGGGAACTGGTTGGGCACGGTGGCTCACATCTGTAATCCCAGCACTTTGGGAGGCCAAGGCAGAAGGATCACTTGAGCCCGGAACTTCGAGACCAGCTTGGGCAATGTAGTGAGACACTATCTCAAAAAAAAAAAGAAAAAGAAAAAAGGAAAACATCAGAAACAGCACATCATGAACCCTGTGAGGCCACTTGTTCAGTCTTCCCATTTTCAAAGTCTTTCTTGAGCGTCCACTATGCCCTGGGGACTGTTCTGGGCCCTGAGGATCCCCCGTCTGTGAATAAGACAAGCTAGGTCCTCTCTTCCCTGGAACTTCCTGTTCTAACGGGATGAGATAATAACACGAGGCTAGTAAACGGGACAGTGACAGTGAGCATGCTGTAGGGTGATGTTCCTGGGGGCGGAGGGCTACCAGGCAAGGCCCCGGAGGGCCTGACATTTTTGCTGAGACATGGATGATGAGAGGGAGCAGAGAGGGACCTGCAGGAAGAGCATCCCCGGCAGAGGAAGAGCCAGTGCAAAGACCCGGACAGCAGCGGGCCCATTACCCCCGGCAAGGAAGCCAGGCCTCAGAAGAGGTGGCAAAATCACTGTCCCTTTTCCCCTGGAACAAGTCCAATCACTCACCTACGTGGGGTTTCTTCTGGTACCAAGGAATAGTCAGAAAAGAGACCAAATCAAATAGAAGCAGTCTGATATTTTCAGGCTGTTTGCAGGCCCCTGGAGCTCACATTTGGAGGGCAGGGGAGGGAGTGCCAGCAGAGAGGTGAAGCCAGAGGTTATAGAATGCATCAGCCAGACACAGCGAGGATCCCAGCTCTACTGCTCACCGGCTGTGTGACCTGGACAATTGCTTCCCATCTCTGGACCTGCATTTTCTTCCCTCTATCTTGCCTTTTTTTTTTTTTTTTCTTTTTTTGAGACAGGGTCTTGCTCTGTCCCCGAGGCTGGAGTGCCATGGAGCCATCACGGCTCACGGCAACCTCTGCCTGCTGGGCGCAAGTGATCCTCCCACTTCAGCCTCTTGAGTAGCTGGGACCACAGGCGTGCACCATCGCACCCGGCTAATTTTTGTATTTTGTGTAGAGACAGGGTCTCGCTATATTCCCCAGGCTGGTCTCAAACTCCTGGGCTCAAGAGATCCTCCTGCCTCGGCCTCCCAAAGTTCTGGGATTACAGGCATGAGCCTGGCCTCTCTCTTGTTACATGTAATTCCTGAAAATGGTATTTATGAAGCACCTGGTGGAGGTAGCTCCTCCATCCACAGTGGCTGTGATTGCAACACCCAATTTCGAGCCACACTCTGTGTTGTTCTGCAGGGTTTATTAAGCACCTCCTGACCACAGGAACAGAAGAGGGCATGATTCCTGCGCCCGAGCCCTACACAGGGAGGAAGAGGCATCTGTAGAGAGCAAGGTAGAGCAGTGCTGGCAGAGTCGGAGAGGACAGGGTCACTGGGGGCTGTTGTCTCTGTCTTCCCAGCTTATGGGACTTCTTTTCTTGAAACAGAATCCGTCCCTCAGAAGTCTCCCCTCCTCCTTCCTTAGCTCCTGTTGATCAGGTGGGGCCCCCCCTTCCACCAGGGTCAGGGGCACACTCTGCACCAGACCTGGCCTTTCAGCCCTGTGGGCCCCGCTGCTCTATGGTGATTGGTCAGGGGTGGAGTGAGCATCGCCCTGGGGCCTTGGCAGAACCCTGGCCAAAGGTTTCTCTTTCCACAGGGATTGCTAAACTGCGGGGTGGGCACCTGGACTACCGGAGCCATCCCTCCTCTTCTTGCAGAGGGCCTTCTGAGAATGAAGTCACACAGAGGCCAAAAGAGCCCAGAGATGGAGAGAGACCAAGCGCTCATGATGCTGTTGGAGTCCCTGGAACCACCCAGGCCCGGTCCGGCAGCACCATCTCTGGACTTTAAAGTGATGTCAGACAATTCTCTTTCGGCTCATGTCAATTTTAATTGGGTTTCTGTCACTTGCAACCAAAGATTCCTGACTGATTCAGAGGATTTCGTTAGGGGAGATAGAGCTTGAGCTTCCAAGAAGGATCTGAATCGATGATCAGGGAGAGACAAGAGTGTGTATTAGGGAATGGTAAGAAATGAAATTGAGAGGTGGTGTGGATGCGTGTTCGTTGCTGCCTCAACATCCATTTTCTCCCCTCCCCCTTCCTCATGGAATTTGGAATTTCCTAGCCATGCATTTTGGTAAAATTGACCCCAAATGCAGCTTCAGGGGTGGGCCCAAGTTAGCTTAGCTGATAGCATTTTCCATCCCCATGTCCAGGTGGAGATAACTGAATCATGGCGGGGGTTTCCCTCACCCTATTCTCCTGATAGTGAGTGAGTTCTTATGAGATCTGGTGGTTTTATGAGGGGCTTTTCCCTTTTTTGCTGGGCACTTCTCCTTGCTACCGCCATGTGAGGAAGGATGTGTTTGCTTCCCTTTCCACCATGATTTTAAGTTTCCTGAAGCCCCCAGCCATGCTGAACTGTGAGTCCATTAAACCTCTTTCCTTTATAAATTACCCAGATTTGGTATGTCTTTATTAGCAGCATGAGAGCAGACTAATACACTCCCATTGCACAGCGATAGGTGTGCATAAATGAAGTAGTGCATGGCCCAACATCAGCATAATCAGGGCCAATGAGGTTCCATTGTGAGGCTTTAATTTAATCATGGGAAACATTCCCATTGAACACAAATAAGAAAGTGGCCTTGGAAGCTTCTGGTAGCCATCTTGCAACCATGAGAAGAGAGCCTGCTAAGAATGGAGCCTGTACCAGGGCAGATTCAATAAATGGAAGCACTGGGCCACATTGTTGGAGTCCTGGAACGGGCCACACCTGAAGGAGGATCTACCCTGAACTACTCAGCTACATGAACCAGTAAAGTTCCTTTGGGCTTAGGAAGTTTGGTTTAGTTTTCTGGCATGTGTAAAAAAGAATCCTGTCTGCTTCAAATGAGACTCAAGGTGAGGCTCCCATTTCCTGATGTCCCGCCCTGCAGTGGCCTAGGTCAGCAGCAATACTCCATCCTCCTAGTCCGCACCCTGTGGCCTCTAGAAAATAATTTTGTTTTTCTCAAATTCTCAGGCCACCCGAATGCAGGGAGCCTCTCTAGGGCCTTGGAACTGAGGCTCCTGAAAGGGCCAGGGATCGATGGAAGTTTGTGTGCCATGTGGGCTGGAGTGATCTCAGAGCCCCAGACACCCTGGAGGAGACAATAACTCACGCCGGGTCCTCCTCTGCCCTTCCCCCAGCCCATCCTGGGCAAGGACAGCCATCAATCCCACTTATCAGTCCTCTTATTTCATCCTTTATCCAGCTGTCTTGGGTGTCACTCCACATCCTTAACGCAGAGTTATGAGAGATTGAGCGCTCGGGCCTGGGCTGGCTGAAGGATTCATGGGTCCAGAGCTGCCCATTCATCAGGGAGAAATCGCCGTGGCTTTGGGGGTGGGGTGGAATATGATTGACTGGCTCAGGGAGAGGGGCTTTGCTCTCGGCAGCTAGAAATATCAAAGTCACGGCAAGGAGGGTGGGGATGTTGGGTGAGAAGACCCCCACATTCCTGTGAAGACAATCCTAGGCCTACGGGTTATAAGCAAGACCAGCTCCAGGAACACGGAGCCAGGCAAGTCGTTGGCTCAAC
The DNA here is from genome assembly GCF_003255815.1 of Theropithecus gelada. Taxonomy (NCBI): domain Eukaryota; kingdom Metazoa; phylum Chordata; class Mammalia; order Primates; family Cercopithecidae; genus Theropithecus; species Theropithecus gelada. Next base: position 172,952,352 of record NC_037673.1, on the reverse strand, counting down.
AATTATGGGGCATCCCAGGCAGGGGAACCTGGGAAGATGAGTCCGACTTGCCCCAAAGCAATCCAAAGAATCTCCAAAAAATGTGTGTCAGTCCCTGGCTACCCTGGTTAACCACACCGCACCCCCACCCCCAAATGGCTGCCCACTACAGTTAAAGTAAAACCTCTGCTCCTGACCCCAGCTTCTGAAGTCCTCTTTGATGGAGCCCCTGCCCACCTCACCTGCCACGCCCCAGCCCCTGCTGCCTCTGCCTGTTCGTCAAATACCCAAGACCTTTGCGCTCACCGTCCCCTCTGCCTGGAGACTCGCCCCCCAGGGTTTCACATGGCTGGGTTCCTTGCGGCGTTCAGGACTCAGGGCTCCAGAGAAAGCTTTCTTGCCCCCTCCTTGTCTCCTGCAGCCCCCTGGCTGTTTCATTCCCCTCACAGTGCCTAGCACTGGCCCAAATCGCCTAAGATTCCTTTTCCCTTTACTTGAAGAGATGCCAACTAGTAACCTAGTCCCTGAGGGCAGGGTTCTGTCTGTCTTCTCCATCACTGGGTCCCCAGGCAGCTCTCGCTGTGTCGCTGGACATCGCGGGCACTCTATAAAAGTATGTTAAGTGCATAAACTACCACCCTCCACAGCCAGGCTCCAGGACGAGGCATCCTGGAAAGGGGCGATTGCCCGAGGCTGTGCTGAGGACTGAGTTTTCTGTAGACCCCACCCGGATGGCTTCTCTAGCAGACAGAGGGAAGGGAGGCTGCTTGTTCGGGAGGCATGGCTATTTTGTGTCGCCAGGAGGTTGCCATGGGAACGCCCGGCTGTGCAGCAAAGACCCCCCTTAAAGTTAGAGATGCAGAGATATGAAGAGATGGCGCAAGTCAATGAAGTATGGACCAATCACTGCAGAGCCTCGGCCGTGGGGAGGGGAGGACTTTCGGGTCACCCTCACCTGCCCTCAGCCTTATCGTGCAACTCTTCTCTGTCCCTTCACTCGTACCTTCTCTCATTCCCAGCCTGTTTCTATCTGTGTGATCAGGAGCACCCACCTGGGGGCCACAGGTCCTGCTGAGGTCACCCAGGCATCTACCATCCAGGTGTTGGGTGATGGAAGAGGCATGACAGTAAACATAGAAGTGGGAGATGAAGCATGACAGCAAGCATGTATTGAGCACTTACCGTATGTATGTCAGGATCGATGCAGCAAACATGTATTGAGCACTTACTGTATGTATGTCAGAATCGATGCTTATACCAGTTACTGGACTCAATCCTTACCTGGCCGCAGAAGAGGGGTGTATCAGCCCCACTTTACAGATGAAGAAACTAGGGCTCAGAGAGGTTACGTGAAATTTCTGGAAATTCCCACCTAACACGAGGTAATTCCAGCGTTAGAACCCAGGGAGTCCAAATCAAGCTCCAAACCAGGGAGTCCAAATTCAGGCTCTTAACCACTCTGCCATCCCAGCAATTCTAAACACAAGCAAGCCTGGTAATTCCTGCGTATTGAATGGTTACTGCAGGCCAGGCGCTTTGTTTCCTGTATTAGTCCATTTCCATGCTGCTGATAAGGACATACCCAAAACTGGGAACGACATGAGGTGAAATCAGACTCACAGTTCCACATGGCTGGGGAGGCCTCAGAATCATGGCAGGAGGCAAAAGGCACTTCTTACATGGCAGCAGCAAGAGAAAATGAGGAAGAAGCAAAGGCGGAAACCCCTGATGAACCCATCAGATCTTGTGAGACTTATTCACTACCGCGAGAATAGCACAGGAAAGAGGCCCCATGATTCAATTGCCTCCCCCTGGGTTCCTCCCACAACACGTGGGAATTCTGGGAGATACAATTCAAGTTGAGATTTGGTGGGGACACAGCCAAACCATATCATTACATAGGTGCCTTTGTTATTTCACACTGAGAAACGAAGGGTGTCAGGAATAAAGTTATTCACCAAGTGGTAGTTTGGACCTACATACTTGCCCAGAGTCCAAGTTCATGGGCCCTGGACACACAGGGCCAGAACAGACCCTCCAGCCTGGCCACCCTTAAATTCCAGGGTTTAAGGAAAGGCAGTACTTCCTTTCCCCAAACCCCACCACGCCCAGGGCCTGGGGAGGGCACTGAGGATGTCCAGCAACCTGACCAGAACAAGTGGCCCTGGGTGGACTGAAAGATGCCCTTGGACCACAGCCTGGAGGGAGCATGGCACCCCCTGCCTAGGGTCGGGGCCAGGCGGGGTATCACTCCACTGCTCACGTGGGCAGGGCCCTTCTCGGAGCCTGGCCCTCCTCACTGGAAATGTGGAATAACTCTTCTCGCCGCTTTAGGGGTGTCGAGGGTGCCTGTGAACATGTCCGTGAACAGGGCTGCTGCAGCGCAGGCGAGTCCACCGCTGGGAATCAGATGAGTGAGAGTCGGTATTTACTGCTGCGAGTATCCTTCCTTCCTCACCCTCCAAACAGATCCTCTCCAAGGCATTTAAATGGAGATTAAATTATAAAACTTTAATTCAAATGCAGTTTTCTAGGAATCTGCCAACTGCACGCGGTGGCTTAGAGCCGAGCAGCTCTGCGAGGGCCAAACGCAGCCCGGCCTGGAGGTGGCCCCTCAGCTTGCTGCGAGGACGCACTCTCCAGGCCTCTCCTGGGCTCTTGCTGTGCCTGTCTCCTGGCTGTGCCTTCAGCCAACACCGGGGAACAGGAAGCGGGGGTGGGGTGGGATAGGATTGGATAGTGGAGAGGGGGTGCCTATTGTTCTTTTAGGCCATGACTGGCGTCTTCCCCCAAAAAGAAACCTCTTTCTCCCAGGCCCTTGGCAAGAAAAGGCATGAGACATCTGACAAAGGGAAGCCAGACATCTCTCTTCATTCCAGAGGGCAAACAGGGCTTTTCTGGGAAGTCCTCCAATTTTCTCTCTGATGCTGCCCCCCCACCACCCTGCCACCAACGTCCAGAATGTCAAAGCTCTAAATAACCTAGCACCTCTCTGTGTTTGCATTAGTTACCCGTCACTGCAATAAAGCTGTGTCACAAACTACTCCAAGAATCTCAGTGACTGAAACCCACAATCATTTCTTTTTTCTGTCCATAGGCTTCAGGCCACAGGTCAGGCTCAGCTCTGCTTCACATGTCACATTCCAGGACCAGAAGCTACCTGGGGGGTGCTCTTCTCATGGTGGCTGGAAGAACACAAGGAGCCCCTCAAAACCACACACACAGGCTGGGCGCCGTGGCTCATGCCTGTAATCCCAGCACTTTGGGAAGCCGAGGCGGGTGGATCACCTGAGGTCAGGAGTTCGAGACCGTCCTGTCCAACATGGCAAAACCCCGTTGCTACTAAAAATACAAAACTTAGCCGGGCATGGTGGTCGGCACCTGTAATCCCGGTTACTCGGGAGGCTGAGGCAGGAGAATTGCTTGAACCCAGCAGGCAGGGATTGCAGTGAGCTGAGATCATGCCACTGTACTCCAGCCTGGGCGACAGAGGGAGACTCAGTCTCAAAAAACAACAACAATAACAACAAAAACAAAGCGAAAAATGAAACCCACACACACAGATTGAACGCCTCTGCTCGCATCACATCTGCTAACACTCCGTTGGCCACAGTGAGTTATGGGGCCAAGTCCAACATCACTGGGGTGACAATGTGTCCTCAGTCCATTTGAATGTAAGTCACTGCAAAGTCACATGGCGTTATGTTAAAAAAAACAGCAAAATAACAACAACAACAAAAGTGACCTGGCAAAGAGTGTAGTGCTGTGAGTCCATTACAGGGAGGCAGTGCTTACAAACAGGATGGAGTGTCAGCTGGTCACTCCTTCAAGTCTGTTTGCCTTTGGCGGGTTTCACCTTCCCGCCTTTGGAGGAGACGCATCTCCACTGACCCCATTCCTAGCTACAGGGTGGGACCAGCAGGCTCAAGACAGTCTGACATCCTATTCCATCTATTCCATAGCCACAGTCATTGACTCAAAGATAGGCCTTTGACCTAAGTCAACGAGGGACACTGAATCCCCAAAATAAATCCAGAAAGCCCCTCCCTTCCTCACCAGAAATAACAAAGAAACACAGAGTCCAAGGGGCTTTTTGGCGACCAACCTCTGCCTCTGAGAGGAACTAGCCTGAGGATGGAGCTGTGGAAAACAGTGCAGCGGTTCAGAAAAAACTCAGGTCCTGGGGTGATGGGATTTAGCTGGATCAAGCTTTACCTGCAACCTGACTACCACTTAACTTTTCACTTATAAGGGCAAATACATTCCCTTTTTGGTTTTGGCCAGTTTGAATTTCATCCTCCATCATTTGCAACCCAAAGATTCCTGAGTGATAGTGATGACATCAGAGAGAAGAAAAGAGAGAAGGAAAGCTTCCTAGCCTTTTCACCTCCTTACACAGCTCTGCACCAGCCGTGAATGTAGGCCCGAGAGCATGGTGAGACTTGATCAGCTCCGCCAAGACGGTTCAGAGCCAGCCAGTTCCCCATGCTTTGCTGCACCCACCATGGGCCTCATCGAGCCAAACAATCACCCCTTTCATCGAGACCTGCTTACCTCTGGATGCAGCCTCCAGTCTCTGGCTGGCCCCGAGGGCCAGGGAGTCTGGAACTCCTGCCTCATAGATCAAAGATCCGTTTGCATGGAGTGGGAGAATGTAGGTCATTTTTCAATGCGTATGGCTACCTTTGGGCAACCATGAATGTCAGAAGTGTGGCTGGGATGGCAGGGCTTGGTCCATTGGTATTTGTCTCAGAAGGAGCTGCCTACATCTGCCCATTCACCAAATATGGGGGGATCTGGAAAAGGGGATATGGAGTGTGTTCCCCACAACACATACACTATAAATAGGGATGACTTTGACACTCTCTGGACCCCAAAGACTTCCTCCCATCCCTTAGACACTGAGATAAGAGACAACTTTTTTTGTTGTGATTGTTGTTTTCAAATCTTGTTTTGTGAAAGAGAGAAAGAAAAAAGGCAAGTCCATTAAGTCATTTATTCCTAATGCTCCAAACATCACCGGCTGCTGGGGTAGTTGAGCAGTAAATCTGGGCTTGCAGAAAAATCAAGAAAATTAGTGCTTGTGAAAGGGAAAGACTGACAGCCCTGGATAGGGGCGCACAGCCTGCCGGCTCCTCCTCTCCCTCTGTGAAACCCCTCTCTGCTCCCTCCAAAGCCGCTCAGCACTCCTTCCTCCTCTGTCCTGGCGCCTCTGCAGAGCACCCCCACCCCCACCCCAGCGCAGCTCCACTCCCCTCTCCCCTACAAATCCTCGCTCCGCAGCCTGGATAGATAGTGCCCCCATCAGGCCACACTCGGCCCTGGGCTATGGGCACTTGTGTGACAAAGACAAACACCCGTGGGGGGATTAGGAGAACGCAGGCAAACCTCCACTGGTGACCCCAATTTCAGATTCGAACCCAAGTCTCCAGAAGTGAGTATGAAGAAAGCACCTAAATTAAAATGCTAATTACTGTCTCTCCAATTGGTAACCAGACAGTCGCTTGTGTCTATTATTAACAGCTCCCGCCGCAGCCCCGGCTCGCCCAGAGACACGGATGATTTAAAGATTCAGGTGCAAGAGAAAATAGCATGAAGCCATGTCTGTGTGGTGGGGTGCAGCTGGCGCCGGTGCCACGCCCACGCTGCCCAGAGGGGACAAGGGCATGGGCCACCCAGGCCCCTTCCTGGATGGAAACTTGGGAAGTGGATAGATCAGCTGGACCAACAAGATAAGGTCAACCCTGGTGTTTAAAATACCTGCCGGGCGTGGTGGCTCACGCCTGTAGTCCCAGCACTTTGGGAGGTCAAGGCAGGTGGATCACCTGAAGTCAGGAGTGCAAGACCAGCCTGACCAGCATGGTGAAACCCCGTGTCTACTAAAATAAATAAATAAATAAAATACAAAAAATTAGCCAGGCGTGGTGACCTGTGCCTGTAATCCCAACTACATGAGAGACTGAGGCAGGAGAATCGCTTGAACCCAGGAGGTGGAGGTTGCAGTGAGCAGATATCGCACCACTGCACTCCAGCCTGGGTAACAGAGTGAGACGCCGTCTCAAATAAATAAATAAATAAATAAATAAATAAATAAATGCCTGCAGAGCCCTCTATGGCTCCCAAAGGACATCCATATTTTCTGAATTAAACCCCAGGGTTTGGAGAGCGTAGGAGTTTCAGCTCTGATCCCCAGGCAGGAAGACGGCCAGGTAAGATTCCATCCTGGGCATGAAGCCTCCCCCGCCACTGGTGGCTCCTGGGATCCGGGACTGCCCAGGTACACAGTGAAGGAGGGAAGGGTTTGCCTGTGGGGAAAATGTGGCCCCTGAGCTGCCTGTTCCCACTGAGCCGTGCTCCACTGTCACACTGGCCTCCAGAAATCAGACAGAGCAGGTCTCCAGGGAGCCCTTGGACCTTAGCAATGCCCATGGAAGCTGGCCAGGCCGAGCGCTGAGGCCACGGGAGACCACAGGGAAGGAATAAAGGAGGAACATGTAACACCCAGTAGAACAAACAGCAGAGCCAGAAGAGACCCAAGTGTTCGCTCTCCTGTGTTCACCGTGGGTGCACAGGGTGGCCGCACTGCCTGATAAGGACCGGGGTGGGTTCAGATCTCCTCCATAAACTCACTGTCCAGATGCACAGAGGCTGCAAGGCCGCGTCCCCCTCACATCATCCTGTAAAGCTGCTGCCACAGTAACCCCATCCCACCCTGAGATGACCTCATCCTGCATCTATGGGCTTGGGACGAGGTCTGCTTGGTGTCATCAAAACATGGCTCCAGACACAGAGGGTGCCCTGTGATGTCTTACTGAACCAGTGAATAAATAAGTTAGATGTTCTGACCGAACAGCCTCACACAGGCCTGGGCCAGCTCCTGCCAGCTCCTAGGAACCAACTGTTAAATATTCAAGATTCGTGGGTTTGGTCGTTTAACAATTGATAGCTTGAGATCAGCCAGGGTGAGGGTATTTACACCACAGCCATCAGCAAAGGCTCCCAGTCCGGGCTCTTTTCTACCCAGCCCCACCCCTAGCAAAACACCAAAAGCCAATCTTCTTAATCTGAGTTAATCTCCTTAATCTGCAAAATCTTCCAAATGCAGGGAAAGTTGAAATGCCTCCTGCAGTAGGTCCTGCTCCGTTTCCTCTGACGCATTAATTCCTATCTTTTCAGCCACCTCCAGCAAGCCCCAGGGCCCCTTGGAGCTGGTGCCAGAAGAGTTAATTCCCATCACCTCCCCATCCCTTCCTCAACACACCACCTGTTCTGCTCGGGCTCTGGCCCCAGGTGGGGTATAAACACCCCCAGTGATGAATGGCCCGGCAAGCAGCAGTGCCGGTGACGCTGGAGCCCTCTGCTCCCTCCACCACCTGTTCTATCCCAGCTGGAGGGGGGGTACTGGAGGAGGGGGCTTCCATCTGAGTCAGAATCATTCATCCTAAGTAATTAGCTGCCAAAGAGAATGGAAACCTGCAGCCGGGGAGCAGAGGTCTCCCCCCAGCCAGCTTCTCCAAACTCCTCCTGCCCCAGACTTGCCTCCGGAGGCTGCTGGGAGAGCTGGAAACCTGAGGAGGCCAGAAAACCATCTGCCAGGGCTCAGGTCTCTTTGCAGATCAAAAGCTAAGCCACTCCTTTCAAGACTGCTTCTGTCAAGCCCTGCCTTGTCCAACCCACAGCTTCCCTCCCAAGGCTGCTGTGCCGGGCCTCTCAGTCACCCTCTCCCGAGCTGTACTGGTTGAGTTGTATTGGTTACCTGTGCCTAAGGCGTCTCAGCCCAGGGAAAGTGAAGGCATCATCACCTGCCGAATCAGGCCCCGATCTTGGACCCCCGTGTGGGTAGCTGGGTTTAGGTTGTGCCTGATGCCCAGGTCCCATCTTCTGCCCATTTTGGTGCTTTCCCCCAAAGCAGGCAATGTAGGTGCCCTCTGCAGTGTATGCCAGCCCAGCCTCCAGCCGCCAGCACCTGCAACCACATTTCTTTGCCCGAGACCTTTCTCTGACATCTGGATGCCACTCTGCCCATGTTGCCACAGGCCAGAGTGCTGGAAAATAAGGCCCCCCGAGAGCAGCCATCAGCCAGTAACTGATAGGAGTTGGTGTCTAGCTGCTCATAATCCTCCCTTCGTGCAGGGTACTCGGAGGCACGCTGTCCACACTGGGCCCAGCCCTGCAGGGTGGAGCCCTGGTCGCCCACAGTGGAAACTCACTGAGAGCGCTCCCTCTCCTGGCTGCTCCTTCCCCTTTCCCATTCCCCCACCACCTCCCAAATGAACTACTTGCATGGGAAACCTTGTCTCAGGGTTTGCTTCCGGGGGATGCGAACTAAGGCTGCCTCCTTCCAATGCATGGCTGAGTACCTGCTGTGTTCCAGGCGCTGCAGCGAGAAAAGGACACAGGTGTGCAGGCTCTGCCCTGGGTTGGGTCTATGTGGGAGGATTGGCAATGGACAAGGAATCAAATCATATCCTCTTAGATGGTTTTAAACACAATGATGAAAATGCAACCGGATGATGGCAGTGATGCAGAAGAGTTTGTTTTAGAGGAAGAGAGGGCAGATAGGGAAGAGCGGATCTCTCCAAAGGAGGGTCAGCCACGCAAAGAGCAGTGGGAAGAATATTCCAGGCAGTGGGAACAGCAAATGCAAAGGCTGTGTCGTGGGCGTGAGCGAGTTCGGTGTTAGGAACACGTAGAAGGCTTTGTGGTAGGAAGGAGGTGGGCCAGGAGAAGGTGGAAGAAGTGAAGTAGGAAAGAACGCCGAGGCTGGACCTGGTGGGCCCCTACAGAGCACGAAAAGGAGTCTGTGGGTTCAGGAGCACTGGAAATCTTGGGCAGGGTTGAGAGGGGAGGGGGAGGTTTGCTCGGCATCACGGAGCATTGCTCAGCCTACTGCGTGGAGACTGGGTGGAGCGGGGGCAGAAGTGGATTACAGAGGCAGCTGAAGCTCCCCCACCCTTAATCTAAATGGGAGATGCTGGTGCTTGGAGCAACTCCATGTTCTCTGCAGGTGAACCTTCCATTCGAAAACCTGCCCTTTCTCTGCCTAGGACCAGTCCCTGGCCTGTGGGTGCCGTTCCCCAGGCCCCTTCAGGCTGGGGGTGACCTCCAAACCTCAGGCTGATGCTTGAGTCCTTGCTCCCTCTGGAGTCCCCCACAATGCCAAGCGCCCCTGCCCACCACCTGCCCAGGGAACATCCTTGCTCCCCATGGCTGGGCATCACTAGGGGCCTCCCAGCTCTTGCCTGCTCACAAGTGAGTGAGTGTCATTCCAGATTGAAGTGCCACCGCCACCCAGACCCTGGCCTTCCCTAGTCCAGCGCCCAGAATGGCCCTCGCAGGGCCCAGGCAATGATCATTTAGTGGCACGATGAGCTCGCAGCAGCTTTCCCTGAGCTTCTCAGAGCACATTAACTACATTAGTTTTTACTCAATATCCATCAAGAAACCCTTGAGAGAGCTGAAGGACGTGGCTTAGCCCTAGTTTACAGACGGGTTGTACAAACAGAAAGGTTTCCACATTTTTCAGGAGCACCGAGGAACAGAGCCCCTGTTTGCTGAATCCTAAACCAGCATCAATCACAAATGGGCACAGTTAGGGGAAGAGTTTAAGCCTTGTATGGAAACCAGGTTCGAGGCCTTCGTGCCTGCCTCTGCTGGGGAACAGGCACCACAGAGCTGCAGACCCCTGCCCGGGGACTAGGGGAGAGCTTGCTCTTGCTCTCTCAGAAGGGCCCCGGGTTGCCTGCCGGACTGGCTCCATCCCGCTTCAGTACTGAGCTTTATGGTATAACTCTAACGCTCAGGGCGTGGTGGCACATGCCTGTAATCCCAGCACTTAGGGAGGCCAAGGCTGGAGGATTGCTTGAGCCCAGGAGTTCAAGACCAGCCGGCAATCTCTCTTTTGTAGAGATAGGGAGTCCCCTATCTCTACAAAACATATGAAAATTAGCCAGGCATGATGATATACACCTGTGGTCCCACCTACTTGGGAGGCTAAGTCAGGAGGATTGCTTGAGCCCAGGGGGCTGAGACTGCTGTGAGCCAAGATCGTGCCACTGCTCTCCAGCCTGGGCAACACAGCAAGACCTTGTCTCAAAAAACAAAAGAATAATTCAAGGGCCACTGAGAACTATGTTCTGGGTCCAGGGCAGGAGCAAGAAAAGGTCTAGCAGAGGAAGACAAGAACAGGAACAGAGGGTGTACGAGACTAAGCTTTCTGTCTCTCTGTGTCTCAGCCTCCTCGTCCGTTAAACGGGGAATAGAATTCCCTTCTCCCAGGGCAGCGGGTGTGATCATGGCTGTGAGCACACTTAGGGGTCTGGGGCATAGCCTGCTAGTTATTAACCGCTGCCAGTGTCTATTCTCCCCTCCCTCTGCTCTCCCCTCCCTTCTGGCTCATGGCTGCCACTCTCTCCAGCCTCCCTGCCACATGACTAAATTCGGACCGTAACGCTGTAAGCATGAGTGTAGCGTGCAGTTCTGCGAAGTGTCCTCAAAGGGAGAACATGTCCTTCTCAGTCCCTTTCTCCTCTCGGCAGCTGGAACTAAGCAGCCACCTTGGCTGGTGAAGTGGAGGAGGTCTCCTGCAGAGGAGGTCGCCATCGACCGGAAGAAGGCTCTTCTAGTCCCAACTCCTGCCTGCGGGCTCTTGACTGTTTGAGAGAGAAATCGCTTTTATCTTGTTTACAGTGCTGCTTTTTTCTTTCGAGTGGCTTCTATCACTCCTAGCTGAACCCAATCCTGTTCGCTATAGACTAGAACCTAGATCTGTCTGTTCCCAGGGCCCAGGCCCACCCACCAGCCCACTGCTCTGTGGGTCCTCATGAAAGGCCATAGTGGTTGGAGGGGTGGTTACAGCTCCAGATGTGTGAATGAGCCGCCCGATAAGGCAGGTGGCTCTGGCTTGGCTGAGGCCCCCGTGCAGCTCAGCTAGAAGGTGCTGGGGGTGACCCCCATGGGGTTTCTGGAACAGGCTGGAGTGTTGGCTTTTGACAAGGACAGGAAAAGAGCTTGAAGAATGGGCAGGCTGAGGACAAGGACAGCGACTGCAAATTACTTGCTGGCTGGCTTCAGTCCAGCCTCTGGCAAAGCAAAAAGGAAATTCTCAACTGGTCCCCATACAGTTAGAAGAACGTGGTGATGAGGCGGTCTCAGATGTCCCATCTTCATCCTCTGACTCAGTCCTTGTACCCATTGCACAGAAAGGAACCCATGGCTCCCCTTCTACCTCCTGGGAGCACGAGCCAGCTGGTGACCACAGAGCGGATATCATCTGTGTCTCTCTGGCCCCACATCCGTTCGTCCTTCTCACTGCTAACAGCACCCAGTTTCTCTGTGGGAATCCCCACTGTCCCTGCTTTCAATCCATGAGCTTCAGATGGAGCAGACCTCACCCCAGGGTCCAAGACTGCCATGTGGCTCAGGCCAGGCCAGATAACTTAAATTCCTCCAACTACCAGGATGGGCCAGGGATGGACATGGAACCCAGTAAGACCCAGTGAGACTGGAGGAGATGTTCTTTGTTCCTGGGTTTGAACCTGGGAGGGTATAACCCTTTTGCTACCACATGGAGCCTCAGGGTGAAGCTAATGTGGAAACTAGCAAAGCCAAGAGACAGACAGGAGCCCTCCTGGTTCTAGATGGCTCCAAGCTGAAGCTCATCAGCCCTGGACATGTATATATCAGCAGATTTCTTCCCCCATCACCACCCAGAGCAACTCGCCTACGTACGTTCTAGTCTCTCTGACTGGAACGTCATTCCTTCTCCAGCTGGCAAAATCCCCTCCAGCATCTTAAGGCAAATGTAAACTGCTCCCCCCACCATGAAGGAGCCGGCTCTCTCCCCTGCCCCAGTCGAGCACCGATCACATAATTGGGAACCATTTTCACGTGGGCTCCACCTCCCCATAGGAGTCTCCTCAGCCCAGGACCTGCATCTCCTGTAACTGTATCCAGCACCCAGCATCCAGTAGGCGCTCACTAAATACCGGTTGAATAAATAAATGAATGACTGCAGAGAAGCAAGCTAATCGTTCATCAAGTTTATGGATGACATGGAATTGGGAGCAGTTTCTAGCCAGAGGTGAGAATCGTAAAGCAGATTGGCTTTCGCAAATGAGACTACAGCAAGACGGAATCGGAATTGGATGACGTTCATTAAGTAACTAGTTTGAGGAAGTCGTCGCCGGGAGTGTGTGAGAGCTGGGGATATAATGGTTTCTGTGCACGTTCCAAGACAAGCTGTGGGTGGCAGGCTGGACAGGGGGCGAAAGAAGTTGGCTGTCAAGAGCTGGGGTTAAAACGGGGTCGAGGTCAGTTCACGGGCTTGTGACAGGCAAGACCCCAACAAGTCCTTTTGCCACCAGAAGCCACCCCTAGCTCTATTTTAGATGCAGGGGAAGCAAGGGAAAAGCTTTTAAAATACAGAGGACAAATTGGATTTCTGAAGTCGGGTTAAAGAAACTGGGGTTGCTGCATCTGGAAGCAAAAAAGAGGAAAAACCACTTCCCGGCGTGGGCTTTAATGAGGCTGCCGCTCCCCAGAGTGGGAAAGGCATCCCCGCTCCCACCGGGAAGAGCCCTGTGCCCCAGAAGAAGGGTGACAGGCAGAGAGGTGGTGGCAGCCCGCCCTGCCCCCACTGCAGCCTCCAGAGCTGCCGCCACCCCTGCTGTTTACGCTGTTATCGTTTGCAATGAAAGACGATGATGTGTGTGCGCTGTATTGATTGTGCCTCTTAGATTTTTATGTCATTGTGGAAAGCAGCAATTATGCTCGCCTGCTCTGGAGGGAGCAAACAGCCCTAGGGGAGGATGAGGCAGGGCCAAGAAAATGGAAAAGGCAGCCCGAGGGGTCCCCTGCTCAGGAGCTGGGGGTGTGAGGTAGGCAGGACAAGAGAGGGACTGGCTGAGCCTGAGAAAGGCAGGCTGGATGCACCCTACTCCAGGCTGCAGACATTTATTAAGCACCTAGGGTGTGCCTAATACTCAAATCTTTGTTCCATATCCTTCTGAAAGCCACCAGTGGCTTCTCTTTTGCATGTAGAATAATGCAAAACATGTCACTGTGCTTACCAAGACATGTCACCTGGCCCTGGTCTCGCCTCCACCCTCACTCATTGCCCTCCGGGCCCCTGGCCTTCCTCCTGGCCTGTCCATTTGCCATGCCGGGCTCTGTCTTAGGGCCTTGGCACATGCCATCCCTCTGCCTAGAATGCTGTTCCCCACTATCCCTGTCCTCTTCACATTCGGGCCTCAACTCCAGCGTCACCTCCTCACAGCCCAATCACAGAGACACCGTGCCATGTGCACACCAGTCTCCATCACATCACCTTCCTTTTTTACTTCCTAAGACTTTTAGGAAGTCTTGTCCACTCTCAGATGGTTTCCTGTTTGTGGGCTCCTTGTCTGTCTCTCTCACCCACTGAGATGTAAATGCAAAAAGAATGAGGGCCAGGTGCGAATGGCTCAACACCTGTAATCCCACCACTTTGGGAGGCTGAGGCAGGCAGATCACTTGAGCTCAGGAATTCAAGAGCAGCCTAGCCAACATGGTGAAACCCTGTCACTACCAAATAAAAAAAAAAAAATTAGCCAGGTGTGATGGTGCATGCCTGTAGTCCCAGCTACTTGGGAGGCTGAGGTGGGAGGATTGCTTGAACCCAGGAGGCAGAGATTGCAGTGAGCCAAGATTGTGGCACTGTACTCCAGCCTGGGTGACAGAGTGAGATTTTGTCTCAAAAATAAATAAATCCATAAGGAATGGGAACCTTATCTCTTGTTCACTGCTCTGCCACCGGCACCTAGAGTACTTCCTGGTACACAACATGAGTGGAATGAATATTGATAAATGTAATTAGCTCCAGTGAACAGTAAAGGAAACTGAGGCCTAGAGAGGGTATTGATTAAAACTTGTTTGTGAGTAACAGAATGCCCAACTAATACCCAGAGGTGGGTGATTGCTGGCACTGGCCCAGCTGCTCAGTGATGTCCTCCCAGGTCAGGGAACTTCCCATCCTCCTGCCAGCCTTAGGACATTACTCTTAGCTTGCCCCTCGTGGTCACAAGGTGGCTGCTGCTGCTCCTGACATCACGTGGCATTCTAAGCCAGAAGCAGAGCAGAAGGCCAAATTCTGATTCGGCTGAGTCTATCCCTCTTTCTACTGGGCCCTTTCCACTCCCAGAACACCCTTCACCAAGATTCTTCCTCTAGCTCATTGGCCAGATCGTGTCACTTGCTGCAAGGGAGACTGGGAAACTGAGCTCTCCAGGCTCTGCCGTAGAGGAAAGCAAAGAGAAGAGGGTTGAACAGGAGAGTGGGCCAGCCTCAGTAACAGCCACGGCGGGGGGTGAGGTTACTTGCCCCTGGCCACAATTACTGGCTGACTCCAGAGTCCATGCCTTATTTGTCACACCCTGGTGCTTCCCTCCTGGCACCTGTGTCAGAGAGAGAAGACACTAGAGCAGTCAGCACAGGTGCCCTCAGGTCTGTCGCCTGGCCACGTGCAGTTGTGCCTAAGCTGCCTCTCTTGATCAGCTCCCAACATCTGCCTCCTTCCCACGACACACCCCAGTGCTCCAGCCACAACAATCCGCCCAGTACTCCCTGACCCACGCAGTCCCTAAGGCCTCCTCTGGCTCTGTGCACCTGTTACTCCTGGCCAGAGTCTCTGCTCACCTGCAGCACTCCACTCATCCTTCCAGGACCAGCTCAAATGTTGACTCCTCCAACTCCTTCTCTTCCTTCCTCTGTCATTTGGCACACACTGACATGCTGGGTCAGCTCAGGGTGCTCCAAGGTGCCCTTATGTAGCTGACGCTCCAGAGAAAGAGACAGGCCATAAGCAAATAAACAACAAAATAAGACCATTTTACAAAGGCACCAGTATTGTAATAAAAACCAAACAGGGTGATGTGTTAGACACTGGGAGGTTGTGCCAGGCGGAATCATAGCCCCCTAAAGATGTCCTGAGCCTAATCCCTGGAACCTATGGCTATGTCAGGTCACACTGCAAGGAGAGTTAAAGTTGAAGATGGACTTAAGGTTGTGAATCATAACGAATCTGGCTGGTCTTCGTACCCACTTCCCGGGAGGTAGCTTCTAAATCCTTAGAATCTCCTGAGTGATGGGTGTCTTGTTACTTGCAGTCCCTCAGACAACAGCTGTTACTTTATGCCAGTGAGGTGGCTCAGGATCAGGGCTGGACCTGCCAGAAAGACCAGCCCTGTGATGAGAGGGTAGGGCTGTGAGCCACACATGATAGCCCGACCTCCATGGTGGACAGGGGGATGGAGATGGGGTTCAGCTTCACAGCCAATGAGGCAGCCCATTCAAGCAACTGTGTCCATGTAATGAAACCCCAATAAAACTCGCCGCCAAAGCTCAGGCGCGCACCCCTGGCTGCAATACTCTGTATTGTCACACGTTGCTGTCTCGGAGGGGGATGCGTCCTGACTCCACAGGGAGACAATGATGGATGCTTCATGTTTAGGACCCTCCCAGACCCTGCCCTATGGGTCTGTCCCTTGGGCTGGTTCTGATTGTATCCGTTTATCGTCATAAGTATAGTCCTTTTCTGAGTTCTGAGTCATTCTAACAAATTATCAAACCTGAGGGTGCAGTGAGAGCCCCTGAATGTGTAGGCAGCTGGTGAGAAGTGGGGGTGGCCTGGGGCCCCTTGCTCCTGTGGCTGGTGTCTGAAGTGAGGGCAGTCTTGTGGAGGAATGTACCCTTAACCTGTGGAGTCTGGCCTAATTCCAGGCAGTTAGCATCAGAAGCCATTGCAGGTTGCTCATGAGCTGACCTTGAGTTGGGGACATTGTCCTGAATTATCTGATAGGCCCAGGAGAATCACAAGAGTCTTAGAGATGGAAAAGGGAGACAGAGGGGAGAGAACTAGCGAGGGAGCAGTGCACGAGGGACTCAGCCCAACATAACTGGCCTTGAAGGTGGAAAAGGGGGCCACGAGGATGGGGGAGGACAGGTGGCCCCAGGCGGCTGGAAGAAGCAAGGTAACAGACTCCCCCCGAGAGCCTCCAGGAAGAACACAGCCCTGCCCACACCTTGACGTTAGCCCAGTGGGACCCAGTTTGGACTTGTGTCCTCCAGGACTGTAAGATATAAGTGTGCGTTGTTTTACACATCGAAGCTTGGGGTGATTTATTACAGCAGCAATGGGAAACTTATACAAGGATGCCACTTTGTGTGGGGAGGGTCAGGGAAGGCCTCTATGAGAAGGTGGCAATTAAGGTGAAACCTGACCCTTCTCCTACCCCCTTATGTCACACTGTTGCTGGCTTTGTAAGACGCCCACAAATGTGGACCTTACTGGATTCTACTTTGTACACCCACAACTTACTGGAGACCAGCAGGGACTAAGTTCTCAATAATGTTTTTCCTCACAGTAATTTATTTATTTATTTGTTTATTTAATTTCTTGAGACAGGATCCCACGTAGTTGCCTAGGCTGGACTGCAGTGGTGCAATCGTAGCCCACTGCAGCCTTGAACTCCCGGGCCGCAGCAATCCTCCTGCTTTGGCCTCCCAAGTAACTGGGACTACAGGTGTGCACCACCATGCCCTGCTATTTTATTTTGTTGTTGTTGTTGTTGAGACAGGGTCTCCTTATGTTGCCCAGACTGGTCTCAAACTCCTGGACTCAAGTGATCCTCCTGCCTCATCCTCCCAAAGTGCTGGGATTAGAGGCGTGAGCTCCCACGTCCGGCCATGGGTCAGTTTTCATGGGAACGTAAGTTTTCATTTCTGTAGAGTAAATCCCCAGGAGTGGAATTGCTGGGTCACATGGTAAGCATATATTTAATTTTATAAACAACTGATAAATAGATTTTCAAACAGGTGGTGCCATTTTGAGTTCCCATCAGCAATGTGTGAGCATTCCACTCGGTATTGTCAGAACTTTTATTTTGTTCATTCTAGTGGGTGTGTAGTTGTACCTGTTGCCCTAATGGCTAATGATGTTGAACATCTTTTCATATGCTTATTGCACATCTTTATATCCTCTTTGGTAAAGTATCTGTTCAGATCTTTTGTCCAGTTTTTAGTTGGGTTTTTTGTTTTCTTACTGATGGCAGCAGTGGCTCCAGACAGCCTGCCACTGCCATCACGCCAGCTGCAGCAGGGAGGCTCCGCCGGGGCTGCACACTCTGTGGAGCCAGTGGGTGGGGACAAACAGGAGTCCCACCCTTTCCAAGCTGGGGTAGGAGCTCCCCAGGTGATGTTGCAGCTGCCCACATCCTGGCTGCGGGTCCAAGTTTCCCTGTGTTCTTGGGCGGCCAGGAACAGACAGGAACCCTGCCCTCCTGGGTGCAGCTGCAACCACCCAAACCGAGGCTGCAGACCTGGGCCTCCCACTCCAGGAGCAGGCAGGAACCCTGCCCTCACCGCCCACCCCCAAACTGCTGCTGCAGACTCAGGCATCCCTGCACTCTTGGAGGCTTGGGAAGGCCCCTTGCCCTTGCAGGCTTGGAAGTGCCTCCTCCCGTTGCCTGGCTTCTCCTTTCTATCAGGGCTGAGCCCAGTGCCATGAACTGCAGCAGGAGGCAGACAAATTCCTGGGCAGAAGCGGGCGGTCCTCAGTGAGGCCCCATCTTCAGGCCAGGGAGATCCTGAAGGCTGGGGGCCAGGCTTCCAGTCCCACTGACCCGAGTGCCTTTTCTGGGTCTGCCCATGGCCACCTGTGGACCAATCAGCATGCATGTCCCCACCTCTGAGGCCCATAAAAGCCCTGGGCTCAGCTAGAACTGAGCAGATGATGGGATGACCAGCAGCAAAGATGAGCTTCACACTCCAGGGTCTCCTCTCTGCTAGAAGCTGAACCCTCATTGGGACACCCTGGCTGCAGAATGGAGCTACTCCCTGTAGATCTCCTGTTAGCTGTTCTGTTGCTTAATAAAGCTCTTCTTCATCTTGCTCACCCTGCACTTGTTTGCCTACCTCCTTCTTTCTGGTCTCCGGGATTGCCAAATGGTGGAGCTAAAAGAGTTATAACATGAACAGGGCTCAAACACGTCCCTTGCTCACCACGTTGCGGTGAAGAGAAGGAGAGAAGACCTGCAGCCCCGTAGGGAGCCCAGACCTGGGAGACCTCCCTGAGCTAGGGCTGTGACTCCCTCTTTGGGGTCCTGTGGTGCCTAGAATCTCCAAGCTTCTGGGCGCCACTGCATTTCCCAGTGCTGGCGGGGGAAGCTACCTGCAATGCACCTGGTCCAGCCACAGCCTCACAGAGAGCCGGCACCTGTACTGCCCACCCCACTGCAGCAGCTGGCATGTCTGACCGCACAGTGGCTGGACCCCACACTTGCTCACACACCCCTCAGCACTCCACACCTGACTCGTCCTTGGCAGATGTGGGATCCAGGCTGGTAGGGTGAGCCGAGTGCAGCCTGCCAGACCGAGTGGGTGGAACAAGCCCAGTGGGCCCGAGCAAAACATGGGCAAAGGCACCACTGCCAGAGGTTTCAGGCCAGAAAAGTGACACCCCAAAGATTCCGTGACATTACTGTTAAGTATTGACAGTTCTTTACATGCTCTGAATACAAATCTTTTGTTGGATATGTGGTTTGTAAATATTTTCTCCAAGTCTATAGCTTGTCTTTTTATTCTCTTAACAGTCTCTTTCTCAAAGCAAAAGTTTTAATTTTGATGAAACTCAATTTATCCATTTATAGACTGCGGTTTTTGTTTGTTTGTTTGTTTGTTTGTTTGTTTTGAGGCAGAGTCTCGCTATGTCACCCAGGCTGGAGTGCAGTGGCGCGATCTCGGCTCACTGCAAGCTCCGCCTCCCAGGTTCACGCCATTCTCCTGCCTCAGCCTCCCGAGTAGCTGGGACTATAGGCGCCCACCACCGCACGGGGCTAATTTTTTCGTATGTTTAGTAGAGACGAGGTTTCACCACGTTAGCCAGGATAGTCTTGATCTCCTGACCTCATGATCCACCCACCTCAGCCTCCCAAAGTGCTGGGATTACAGGCGTGAGCCACTGCGCCCGGCTAGACTGTGTTTTTAATATCATGTCTACAAACTCTTTGTCTAGTCACAGGTCATAAAGATGCCCTTCTATGCTTCCATTCAAAAGTTTTATCTATAATCTATTTAGAGTCCATTTTTGAGGCCTGGCATGGTGGCTCACACCTGTAATCCTAGCACTTTGGGAGGCCAAGGCAGGAGGATCACTTAAACCAGGGAGTTTGAGACCAACCAGCATGGGTAACATGGTGAGACCCCTTCTCTACAAATAAAAAATTAGCCAGGCACGGTGGAGCACACCTGTGGTCCCAGCTACTCAGGAGGCTGAGGTAGGAGGATCACCTGAGCCCAGGAGGTCAAGGCTGCAATGAGCTGTGATTGCACCACTGCACTCCAGCCTAGGTGACAGGACGAGACCCTTCCTCAAAAAAGAAAAAATAGAATTAATTTTTGTGTTAAATGTAAGGCTTAAGTTAAGATTATTTGTTTTCTTATGAATGTATTCAATTTTAATTTATGTATTTAACTTTTTACTGTATCTCTTTGAATAGTTTTTTTAGAGGTTGTTCTAGAAGATATAATAGACATACTTAACTCTTCTCAGTCTCCTTCATGTGAAGTGTAAAGAACTTACTGCTGTATAGGTCCCTTTATCCTCTCTCTTTTATTTTATATTTGTCTTCTATATTACATCTACAGCCACTGAAAACCCTACCACACAATTTTTTTTGCTTGTTTTAACCATCAGACATATTTTAAAGAGCTCAACAGGAGAAAAAATTGCCTATTATATTTATCCAAATATTTGCCACTTCTGCGGCTCTCCATTTATTCCTGATGTTACACGTTTCCTTCTACTATTATCTCTTTCTGTCTAAAGAGCTTGCTGTAGCAACCTTTTCGTGCAAGTCTCCCAGCAACAAATCCTCCTAGCATTCCTTCATCTGAAAATGTCTTTATTTTACCTTGATCCAGAAGGTATTTCTTCTAAAGACTTATGATTTGACCGTTCTTTTCTTTCAGCACTTTTCTTGTTTTGTTTTGTTTAAGCACCTTAAAACTGTCGTTCCACTTTTGTTGGCCTTCATGGTTTCTGATGAGAAATCCTGAGTCATTTGAATCATTTTCCCCATATAGGAAATGTGTCATTTTTTTCGGGTTGCTTTCAAGATTTTGTCTTCATTTTTCATTTTCAGAAGTTTGGTTATGATTTTCTGGGCATATATTTCTTTGGGTTTCTTCTGTTTAGGATTCACTGAGCTTATTACATCTGTAGGTTTATGTTTTTCACCAAAGTTGGAAAATTTCCACCATGATTTCTTCACACATTTTTTTCCAGACCCTATTTTTTTCTTCTCTCCTTCCAGAATCCCAGTGATAAGAATGTTAGACCTTTTGGTATTTCCCCATGGGTCCCTGAAGTTCTGTTCATTTTTTAAATAACCTTTTTTTGCCTGTTATTCAAATTGGATGAGTTCCATTGATCTATCTTCAATTTCACTGGATTCTTCCTCTATCATCTCCATTTTGCTATTGAGCCTATCCAGTGAGATTTTTGTTGTTGTCTTTTTCAGTTCTAAATTTCCACTTGGTTCTTCTTGATATCTTTTTTCTTGGCTGAGACTTTATGTCTTTCCATTCATTTCAAGAGTGTTTGCCCTTATACATTGCACCACTTTCACAATAGCTGCTGTAAAGTCTGATCTCAGCAAAGTGGCCTCAGCATTGGCAACTTTTCCCAAGTGAGTTGAGCCTTTCCTGGTTCTTTTTTTTTTTCTTTTTGAGATGGAGTCTCGCTCTGTTGCCCAGGTTGGAGTGCAGTGGCACAATCTCAGCTCACCGCAACCTCCACCTCCCTGGGTCAAATGATTCTTCGCCTCAGCCTCCTGAGTAGCTGGAATTACAGACACACGCCACTACACCCGACTGATTTTTGTATTTTTTAGTAGAGATGGGGTTTCACCACGTTGGCCAGGATGGTCTCAAACCCCTGACCTCAGGTGATCCACCCGCCTTGGCCTCCCAAAGTGCTGAGATTGCAGGTATGAGCCACTGTGCCAGGCCACTCCTGGTTCTTTCTATATAGAGTAATTTTTGGTATTTTTCTGTTAGCAGGAAAATGATCCAGTTGAGTTCAGGTCATAAGTTCCCAACAACCTCCTGTGGCCAGTGGTTCCAATGTCAGATCAGTTTACAACGCTTTTGCTATTTATTATTATTCTATGTTTTTATTACTTATTTTATTTTTTTGCTATTTTGCTATTTGAATCTGCCCCATATGTACCATCCTATAGTCAATCTGGGATTTGGGCAGTGGACTATCCTGTAGTTCCATTCTCAAGTCTAAGTATGCAGTTTAAGGTCAAATCCTGTACAGATCATGTACATTTTGGGAAGAAACCCAGGATTTCACAAACAGCTTTAAGGGATCACTTTTCCCAGCTCTTCTCTCTCTGAGATCTCTCCTATACTTTCTGGTTCACTGAGGTTCCCCTTGTCCAGTCCTTGGGCCAGAAAGCTGGGGCTTTATTTCTCCTCTGCCATGCATTTCCTGTGACTGTATGAGTTGAGCCCAAGCACCAGAGATAGCAAAGCAGCAGGAGTTTGCCTCACCTTCATGGACCATGGCTCCTCCAACTGGAGAGGAAAATCCCCCTTCCTCAGAGTTTTAGGTTCCTACCAGCTTTTGCTGCTGTTGCTGCTGCTGCTACTGTTGCTAGTGCTACTGCCACGTCATTGCTTGGGGGCTGTGGCGTGAGAGAATAGAAAAAGAGAAAAAGAAAAAGAAAAAAATAGGAGGCTTCCTCACTCACCTGGAGCAGTGGGAGACCCCTTTCTTGATCCGGAAGCCAGAATCAGAGGGCTTTCCCTGGAGATCACTCTATAGATGCTGATATCCACTTCAAGGTTTTGGGCTGCATTGAATTCAGGGGTTTAAATTCAGGGGATATTGGATGGGGGAAAATAGTAAACTTACCACCAATTTGGTGTTACTTTAATAACTGGTCTTTTATTCAGAGACTTAAAGGAGCTAATCCACGCAATTAGTCCAGGTTTGAAGCTGCATTCAGTGGGAGAGACAGGGTGGAGTAGATCTACTTCATCTTACCTCCAACTAGAACCTCCCCACTAATTTTTAACAGACCTGATCCATGCACACATGGTGCTAAAGCCATCACTGAGTAAGCACCTCTTATGTCAGGCACATCAACAGAGTTTTATGCTCACAGACTTATGCTCAGACAGCTCACGGTTTGAGTCCCTGGCCCTCTCCCCAGCTGTGTGATGACAGGCAAGAATCCAAATGTATACGATGCTCGGTTTTCTTGCCTGTAAAACAGGGACAATTGTACGAGGTGGCAAGGATGAGACAACATAACATCTATAAAGCTCTTTATCTCAAGACCCAGCACATAATAAATGCTCAAGAAATAATAGCTACTTTTGGTATAATATTATTATTATTATTATTTTTTTTTTTTTTTTTTTTTTGAGACGGAGTCTCGCTCTGTCACCCAGGCTGGAGTGCAGTGGTGCGATCTTGGCTCACTGCAAGCTCGGCCTCCTGGGTTCACGCCATTCTCCTGCCTCAGCCTCCCGAGTAGCTGGGACTACAGGCGCCCGCTACCACGCCCGGCTAATTTTTTGTATTCTTGGTAGAGACGGGGTTTCACCGTGTTAGCCAGGATGGTCTCGATCTCCTGACCTTGTGATCCGCCCGTCTTGGCCTCCCAAAGTGCTGGGATTACAGACGTGAGCCACCGCGCCCGGCCGGTATAATATTATTATTACTCATTTTGTTGCCAGCAGAGTCCTGGGGTTGCAAGATACAGAGATAGACTCTGCCCATATTAAGCAAAAAGGGAAGGTAAATTTGGGGTTATCTGAATCCACGGAGGCTGGGGCACCAGGTCTGAGAGCACCAAGGACTGAAGGCTGGTTGAGGGTCTCAGCTGAGTTTACTTCTGGCCCCACAGCCTGGAACAAGCTGCCCTGGAGCTTCCACTGTGGGAGGTAGCATCATCACTGCTCTCCTCCAAGACCACACTTGGTGGGGGGACCTTTCCAGAGGGAAATGAGGACTAACAAGCAAGTGGGGCATGGGTTCTAGAAAACCCCCACAATAAAAAAAAAAACCCTTCCCCCTTATTTGTTTTAAGACCAAAGGCAATTAACCTAACCTCTCTGCATGTCTGTTTTCTCACCTGTAAACTAAGTCAAATAATATGAATAGAAGACTTAATCTGATAATGTCAAAAAGGAATGATAACTCAGGATCAGGCAATGAGCAAGTGCTCGATTATAAAATATGATGATGATGATTACATATGACTGCACATTCAATCCTCACAACCACTCCTGGGTGTTATTGACCTCGCTCTCTGGGTGGAGAAACTCACAGGGAGAAACTCACAGGGAGGCAGTGATTTGGCCAAGGACAGGCTGTGGCCTTGGATCTAAATGCAGGTGGGACTGCCTTTTAAAACTGGTTTTATTCCCAACAAACCTTACCTGTCCTCACCGTGGTGGATGATCAGAGTGCCGCCAATGTTGGGCAGGCACCCAGTGTGTGTGGCTGACAGGATGGATGGTAATCACACAGGGCAACATTTGGGGCAGAGGGTCTTGTAAGGAGGTGGAGGTGGTGGGAACTCCTCCACCTCAGAGCTGCATATGTTGGAAGCAAAGTGCTGCATGCAGAGGGGGTCACCTGCCTGTGCAAAGCCCTCAGCACACCTGCATTCTGCTACATGTTTTACACATAAAAAATGTCAGTTTTTTGGATGAGGCTGTCAGGATGAGAAATTTGATGACTCACCCACTTGATGACTTAAGATAGGATCCCCACAGTCTGTGGGTCATGGGATTTGGCGGGAAGACCTCTGAGCTGACCAGTCTCATCTAAGACCAGTTGATTGGTCCCACCTGGAGGGCATAGCTGGGGTAGGGTGGGGGTCAGGGCTGGGCTGCAGCAGGACAAGAAACAGAGGGGGAAACAGAGGGTCCCTGTGGATCCACTGGGGGGCAGGAGGCGGTGGTGCTGCAGATGGTACTCAGTTTCTTTCCACTTTTTTCCTTTTTCTTTTTTTTTCATGTAAGAAAAAGCTGTAACGAGACAGCCTATGGAACAGCAAGATTGATTGTGTCGTTCTGGCCTTTGAGGGAAGAAGGGGGGAAAAATCAAATTATCGGACAGGGTCCTTTTAAGAAGCTGCTGCTTTAATTTATTTTCTTATATTTTGTCAATAGCTGTTGTTTTTTTCTTCAACAAGTGCTGCACTTTATAAATGGATTTGCTTGGGCAAAACAAACACAGTCATTTCATACTTTTCCTTCTCTCTAAAACTTACTTAAAATGTGGTGAGTGGCTAAGATGGACCCCCAGGGCCTGATTACCACTCAGAAAGGTGAACCCTGGCTTTAGAAAGACACCCAGCCCTGGGAGGCGGGGCAGGAAGAGGGATGGAGGCAGCAGCAGATCCGTGGCAGACAATCACTTTCCCGATATGCAGCTTTTGGGGGCTCCAAAATCGCCTGGAGGAACTTTTTTTTTTAATTTTTATTTTTTATTTTTTTGAGAGGGAATCTTGCTCTGTGGCCAGGCTGGAGTGCAGTGGCACGATCTCGGCTTACTGCAACCTCTGCCTCCCGGGTTCAAGCGCTTCTCCTGCCTCAGCCTTCAGAGTAGCTGGGATTGCAGCGCGTGCCACTATGCCCGGCTAATTTTTGTATTTTTGGTAGAGACGGGGTTTCACCATGTTGGCCAGGCTGGTCTCCATCTGATCTTATGATCTGCCCGCCTCGGCCTCCCAAAGTGCTGGGATTACAGGCGTGAGCCACTGAGCCGACCCGCAACATTTTTTTTTTTTTTTCTTTTTTTTTGAGACGGAGTCTGGCTCTGTCGCCCAGGCTGGAGTGCAGTGGCAGGATCCTGGCTCACTGCAAGCTCCGCCTCCTGGGTTCACACCATTCTCCTGCCTCAGCCTCCCGAGTAGCTGGGACTACAGGCGCCTGCCACCACGTCCGGCCAGTTTTTTTCTGTTTTTAGTACAGACGGGGTTTCACCGTGTTAGCCAGGATGGTCTCGATCTCCTGAACTTGTGATCTGCCCGCCTCGGCCTCCCAAAGTGCTGGGATTACAGGCGTGAGCCACCGCGCCCGGCTGACCCTCAACATTTTTAAAGCATACATTGCCCCACCCACCTGTGAAGAGTCTGATTCCCTGGGCCTGGAGGGTATCCCCAGACTTGGGATGCTTAAAGCTCAGGTGATTGGATAGTAAAGCAGCCAGAAGGTTCAAATCCCAGCTCCTCAGCCTGGCCTTCCTGCCACCCCTGGGCAGCCACCCCGCCCTGGTCCCCACCCCACCCCAAGTGCCTGGACTCCCTCAGGGGCCCCCGGCTTCTGCACCTCTGCTTCCTTGGCCTGCAATGTGGACTCACCTTTTCAAGTGGTTGAGTCTCATTCAGCCTCATAATTCTGGGTAGTCATCACCATCCATTCATTCATTCATCACCATCATCATTTGTTCAGCTGTTCATTGAAAATTTATTCAACACCTTTATGTGCCAACCTTTATGTACCAGAGTAATATACAAAGATAAAAACAAAAAGAGAGTCCTTGCCCTCCAGAAGCCCGTAGAACAGCTAGGCCACAGTCTCCCCTGGCCTCTGCTGTGCCCCACGCAGAGCAGGGGTCTCAGGCCAAATGTTCCCTGGGGTAGGGCAAGGCACTGGGTACCTGAAGAGGGCAGCCGGGCCTTGTAAACGGGGCTGCCCCCACGGTTTGCCTTGTGGAAGGCCGCCCTGTGCCGACTGCCCGTTTTTCAGGAGAAGCCAGCAATCCAGTTATTTCCATGAATCCTGGCTTTTTAATGTGACTGGTTTTCTTTAAATCCACCCTCCCTGGGGGCCACACCGAGCCGTTCTGCATGGCGCCCTCTGCTGCCGGGTCCCGGGTCTCCAACCCTCGCGGATCCCAAGGGCGGAGCGCAGGCCCCGTGGCGCAGAAGCCACCCCGGGTGGGCGAGGCCCTTACCGGATGCCTGCCCCTGGGACCCGGCTCGCGCCCCTTGGCCTGCAGCTCGGCGGAGACGCCTCCCTGGGACACCGCCCCGCACCCGGGAGCCGGCCCAGGCGGGTGGATGCCTTTCTCCAACAGCAGCGGCTCCCGGGAGGCGCGCTCCACGCAGCTGATTCTGCGGCCTCCAGTAATAAATTGCAGCGGAGGCGAAAGTTGAGCGGCGGGGCGGGAGGTGCGGGGCGAGGCTGGAGGCTGAGACTCGAACCCCGAAAGGCGAAGTGAAGCGGGGCGGGGGAACGGGCAGGCTGCGAGGTGCCGGGTGCGGAGCGGGCAGGGAGCTGGACCCCAGTCCCATCCTCTGAGCTGCGGGGAGGCGGCAAGGCCGGAACAGAGCGGCACTGCAGCCTGCAGGAGTCTAAACAGGGATCCGCTAGGTCTTCCGGGGATTAAACAAGATGAAGCCCAAGCCTGGCCTCTCTCTCCGCCTCTGCACACCCAGTCACATCCCCAGACCCTTTGCAGGACGAGCCTTGCTCACTCACGCTTGGCGTCCGGGATGGCTCGGATATGTCCTCCTCCTGGTGTTGACAACCTTCTGCCTGGCAGCTGGGAGAGCCCCAGGGTGACAGGGAGAGGAGCTATCCTGGCCCTGTATGGAGT
Organism: Theropithecus gelada; assembly: GCF_003255815.1. Lineage (NCBI taxonomy): Eukaryota > Metazoa > Chordata > Mammalia > Primates > Cercopithecidae > Theropithecus > Theropithecus gelada. The sequence goes on along the minus strand of NC_037673.1, from coordinate 172,925,708 downwards.
CTGGGGATCCCAGGCAGGGGGATGTCCGGAAGGGAGCAGTGGGGCCCACGGAGACACCCACCCATCAGGTCTCCAGCCATCAAGACAGCCCCCTCCTAACTCCTGTGGGAGGGGCCTGGACAGACGGGTTGGGGGCAGCTTAGAGTCCCCATGTGCCCCCACTGAGGCAGAATGTATGTTTTGAAGCAGGGGGGTCACCAGATTGGTCCTGGGATGTGACGGGGGACCCTGGTGGTCTAAGAGGGGCATGTGGCAGGGATGGATCCTGTACCAGGCAGGACGGAGGACTGTGTGGAGCCAGCGTGGAAGGCAGAGACCCCTGGGCTGTGGGTGCAGCGTGGACGTCACACAGATGTCTGGGGAATTCGGCCCCACTCAAGGCCTTGACCCTTCCTGGGTCCCTCCTCCACCTGAGTGCAACCACAAATGGAGCAAGAACACCCCAAAATGGGCCAAATTTATCCTGAATTTACTCTAATGGGGACTCAGGACAGAAATTAAGTTTTGTTTTAGAAAACCTGAGCAGGGATTTTCGCACCCCCGAGATGTGACCTTGGAGACTCTACCCCACACCAGACACAGAGTTCTCAGGAACATCTGGGGTCCAGGCAGGACTGCTGAGCATCTGCTCTGTGCTGGGCCCTGGCTCGGGAAGCAGCACAACAGGGTCCCTGCTTTTGGGGGCTGATATCAGAGGAGGAGATGGTCAGTGAAAGTAGCTCAGGAGCTCATTCGGATGCTGGCGAGTGCTGGGAAGAAATGCAGACATAGGGAAGGCCCTGGGACAGGATTGGGGACTGTTTTCAAGGGAGCGGGATCAGCCTCTCTGAGTAGGGCCACTGGATTGAGCATCAGATGAGAGGAGCTGAAGGTGAAGGGCAGAGGAGAAGGCACCCCAGGGAAGTGAACAGCGGGTGCAAAGGGCCTGGCAGGGACCTGGGCCCAGCTTGGGGAGATCAGCAAGGAGGGGCCCACCGGTCTGTGCGCTCACTGCTCAGCTCAGCCACCTTGGCAGAGACCCAGCTTCCCTCTGCCAACAGTTCCAACAGGGCTGCAAGAATATAGCTCCATTGGCCAGGCCTGAAGCCAGAGGCCAGGGTCAGCCTTGCCTAAGCTACTGGGAGATGAAGATTTGCCAAGTGAGAACCAGGAAGGAGAAAGATGTGGGCCAGGCAGACATGTGGAGCCCACCTTGTTTGGGGTGAGGACCAGAGGCTCCGATTCCTTAGGGAATATGCCCAGGAACCCGAAGTGGATTCTGGCTCCTAAGTCCGCTGACCACCACCCAATGCCTCCTCTGAGCCTTCCTCTCCCAGCCTCCTCCAGGCCTCTCCCTCTCCTGTGGCCACCAGGTCACCCAGGTACCTGGGACTGCCCCCTTCCTTCCTAGTCATCACTACCTGCCCTCCCAGCTCTTACCTGCTCCTGGCAACATCCTCACCAAACGGGGACTTGGGGAGCAGGAAGATAGATGGCTGTGTTCACCACTCACCCAGCCCTCTCTGTTCCCCTGACACCTACCCCCGGAGGGAGAGTGAGGAGGGCACGCTCAGCTACGCACCGGTGTCCATCGCATGACCAGGGACGGGGAGGAACAGCCACCCCGCCAAAGGCTGCGTTCACTGTCCCACGTGCAGCCCCGGATTGTGGGTGTGAATGTTCAGGCCACTCACGCAGGTGTGCCAAAACCACCACCTTACTTTCCTACTCTCTGCATTCTTCCTTTCCAACCTCCATTTTCTACTGAGTAGCAGAAAACTCTTGATGAGTTCAGTTCAGCTCTGTCAGCTTCAACTCAGTTGATTCAGGGCCCCTCCCCCATCTCTTGCTCCCCTCAGATCCCAGCAAATATGGATGATGTCATAAACATCAGGGGAGGTGGCAGATGGGTCATCGGTCGATGTCATCCCTACTGGCACCCCCCAGACATACACTGGGACATCTGGTTCCTGGCCATCATCTCCCTTCCAAGTTGGCAGCCGATGCGCTGTCTGTGTCCCCATCTGGTCTCTGCTTGTGAGGGCCAAGCAAGTTTTGGCTGTGGCCTCCTCTTGTCACAACTGGGACGCCCTTCCAGGCCCTTCTTGGGAACTTGGCCGCTCCCTACAGGAGAGCTCGCTGGGCTGTCACAGGCCCTCTGTTGAGCCACCGCTCACTCCCTTCCAGTGTCTCCTGACCTCCTCAGGGCACAGGGCGCCTGGGGACCTTGCCCCTCCCAGGAAATGAGGTTCAGCCCCACCAATTCCGAGATCAGAGCTGCACTCCCCCTGGGGTGCTTATCCTTCCCCAGCCGTACCCCTACCCAGCCCAGGAGAGCCCTTGCCCTTAGTTCCTTATACTCTTCTCTCCTCCCAGCCAATGTTTAACCTCATCTGTCCACGCTGAGGGGCAGACACGTGCTCTGCAGACAGCATTCCAAATGTACTGCGTGTGGTAGGACCTGGACTTTGGAAGCTCCACAGCTAAGGTTTCCCTTCTCTTATTTCTCTGCTTCTCTGTTCAGCCTGCGTCCCTCAAGGATAGGGCCTAGTTGTTGTGGTAGTGGGGCATGTGACAGGAACAAAACAGCCCTCACTAGGGGTGACACCACAGTGTCACCCCCTGGAAAACTGGAAGTAGGGGCAGCCCTAGGGGGATGGGTGCTACAGAACCGGGTGGCCCACTCTGGGACAGGTCCACGAAATCAGCAAGATGCCTGGTTGGGGACCCCTGACAGGGGCCAGGGAAAGCTGCCCTGTCGCCCAGCGGCAAGTGGACATAGAAATCAGGACCTCCAACCCAGCAGTTGGTGAACAAAACCCCGGGGCTGAATTTGGGGTGGAGGAGCCAGGCGGGGCTGGGCCTGAGCCTCTGGAGTCCTCGGTTAGGTCCCTGCTGCTCTCCTGGGCATTCAGGAAGGCTTTGTTAAGCCCCAACAGTAACAAAACTGTGTTCAAGGACCCAAGAAAAAGGCGGTCCTTGTCAGAGCCAGGATGCATAAAGGGGCGGCGTTTGTCACAGGCCCCTCAGGGCTGGGTGGCATCATCACCACACCCCAGGGGGAGAGTGAAACTCAGAAAGCAGTGGTGTCGGTTTAATGCCAGCAGGAGTCCCTCGCAGGCTCCCAGCTCAACGGAGGGGCTTGCAGATTCCAGGCGATGGGCTCATTGGTCTGGTCAGGCCAGGGAGTGTGACCTGGGCCCTGGCAGGCTCCCAGACTCTGAGCCACTCAGGAGGACTAATGGGACCAGTCAAGTATCTTTAGGTTCCAAGTGACCAAAGCCCTCCTGGGACCGTCTTAATCGTAAGAGGAAATTGCGGACTCACAACTGACTGTCAAGAGGAGGCCACTCAGAGTCCCCCGGGGGCTTCGCAGGAACCGCTGGGAGGGAGACTCCGAGCTCCAAGGTCAGATCAGGAAGTGGCTGGAGCTGCTCGTGTGGCCGGGGTCTCACTGAGATGAAGCCAAGGCAGACTCCCGATAGTCTTGTAGTCCTGGAGCCCAGAGGTGCACCAAGCTAGCTCTGCCACCTGCTTTTTTCTCTTTCTTTTTCTTTTTTTTTCTTGAGACAGGGTCTGGCTCTATCACCCAGGCTGGAGTGCAGTAGCACGATCATGGCTCACTGCAACCTCAAAGTCCTGGGCTCAAGTGATCCTCCTGCCTCAGCCTCCCAAGTAGTTGGGACTACAGGCACATGTCACCGTGCCCAATTAATTTTTTAATTTTTTGTAGCGACAGGGGTCTCGCTATGTTGCCCAGGCTGGTCTCAAACTCCTGGGCTCAAGCCATCCTCCGACTTTGGCCTCCCAAAGTGCTGGGATCACAGGCATGAGGCACCTCACCTAGCCCCACCTGCTTTTGAAGTTTCCTCAAAAAGCAACTCCTCCCACTAGGATGACTAGAATTTAAAAGTCAGCTAATGCGCATTGGTGAGAAGTGTGAAGTCAGAACCCTCACACCCTGCTGGTGGGAATGTGAAGTGGCTGCAGCCCCTGTGGAAAACAGTCTGGCAGTTCCTGAAACAGAGCCACCAAATGGCCCAGCAATTCCACCCGTAGGTACACACACCCAAGAGAAATGAAAACATATGTCCACGTTGAAACGTGTACACGAATGTTTATAGCAACATTATTCATAGTACAAATGCTCCTCCACTTACGATAAACCCATTCTAAGTTGGAAATAATCGTAAGTTGAAGATGCATTGAAGTCACCTAACCTTCTGAATATCATAGCTCAGCCTATCCTATCTTAAACATGCTCAGAGCTTTGACATGAGTTGGGCAAAATCATCTAACACAAAGCCTTTTTTATTTTTATTATTTTTATTATATTTTTATTTTTATTATATTACTTTTTTCAATTATTATGATTATTTTTTTTTTAGATGGAGTCTCACTCTGTTGCCTAGGCTGGAGTGCAATGGTACGATCTGGGCTCACTGCAAACTCCGCCTCCCGGGTTCAAGCCATTCTCCTGCCTCAGCCTCCTGAGTAGCTGAGACTACAGGCGCCCGCTAACACATCTGGCTGTTGTTTGTATTTTTAGTAGAGACGGGGTTTTGCCATGTTGGCCAGACTGGTCTAAAACTCCTTATCTCAGGTGATCCACCCACCTCGGCCTCCCAAAGTGCTGTGATTACAGGCATGAGCTACCTACTGTGCCCAGCCCCACAAAACCTTTTTTATAATAAAGTGTTGAACATCTCATGGCAGAATGCTCACATGGGTGCTTGGAGTACAGTTTCTCCTGAATGGATGTGGCTTTCACACCACTGTAAAGTTGAAAACCATTAAGTCAAACCATTGTAAGTCAGGGGCCATCCGAAGTCAAGAAAAGGTGAGAATAACCTAACTGTTCATCGACTGATGAATGGATAAACAGAAGGTGGTGTATCATTCGGGCTCAAAAGGAATGAAGTGCTGGTTTTAGGCTCCAGCATGCATGATTCCTGCGAACATGGTGCTGAATGAAGGGAGCCTGGTGCAGAAGGCCACACACCATGTGCTTGCTCTCCTGTGAAATGCCCGGACCAGGAAAACCTGTAGCAACAGCATGGAGATTTGTGATCATGGAGATAGGGTGATAGCTAAAGGGTTTCTTTTGGAGGTGATGAAAATGTTCTAAATGGACCGTGGTCATGGTGGCACATGTCTGTGAATATACTAAAAACCACTGAATTGTATACTTTAAGGGGGGCAAATTGTATGGTATGTGGATTACATCTCAATAACGCTGGGGTTTTTTTGTTTTTGTTTTTGTTTGTTTGTTTGTTTAAGAAACTCCTTGTAAGTCTTGCAACTGGACTCTTGAGAGGGTTTTGGAACCTGAGAGTCTCCCAGGATAGAGAGCCCAGTTCCCACCAGGCCACCTGCCCCCTTCCCCCACCTGCTCCCATCATATCTCTGAGGGCTGGGACCAAGTGTCATCCCATGGTGGGGGATGGACAGCCTCAGCAGGGAGCCTCAGCCCCATACCTGATAAGCCTCGATTTGTCTCCCATGCTCGGAGGGAACCCTCCCCGTCTCTGTGCTGCCATCAGGGAGCCAGGGCCCCTGGAGGACTCTCTATGCCCATGCTCTGCACACCCCTGCCCTGGGCTGGCACCACCCAAAGACCTGGGTTTTGCCTTTGCCCTGCCCCCTTGGCTGCACTGGCGGGCTACCCTGCCAGCCACACCAAGTGCTGCCGATTTTCACCCAGCCCGAGCCTGCGGCCCGCCTTCACATACCAGGTCTGGCCCATTTGTGTGCCTCCCAGGAATCCCACCCACCCCCACCCAGTGGGGTCCCCTGGAGCTCTGTAGGTCCCACCTTCCCACTTCTGCTCTGACACCCTGTCCAGCCAGGGCTTTGCTGTTTCCCTCTCTGCCACCAACTTCCTGCCCAAGACGACCCGACAGGGAACTTTTGTGCAAGAGCAGCTGTGCGCTTCCCCTCGCAGCGGCCAGCTGGCTGCAGCCCCACCACAGACGCTTTGGACAGCAATGGGACAGTGTCTCCTCCGGCTGAAATGCACCCTCCCCATCAGAGAGTTCGCTGCTCACCTGCCCTCAAGAAAACCTTGCTCAGACCTCTCGAAGCATTCTTTGTCACTGTGAAAAGATGGAAGCCACCCAAGGGTTCATCAGGGGGCACCAGGGGACTACAGCACAGGACAATCACAGACAGGAGCACCCCAGACAGCTCCAGGAGTGACCGAGACCCACACAAGGCTCAAAAATATGTGCAATGAGAAAAACCAAGGTGCTGAATGAGATAGCGTGACACCTTTTAAGAAAGGGGTGAAGGACTAGGTGCGGTGGCTCATGCTTGTAATCCCAGCACTTTGGGAAGGTGGCTTGAATACAGGAATTCAAGACCAGCCTGGATTGTGAATACAGGGAGACCCCACCTCTACTAAAAATAAAATTAGTCAGTGTGGTGGTACACACCTGTAGACGCAGCTACTCTGGAGGCTGAAGCAGGAGGATCGCTTCAGTTCAAGAGGTCAAGGCTGCAGTGAGCTGAGAGCACACCACTGCATTCCAGCCTGGGCCATAGAGTGAGACCTTGTGTCAAAAAAAAGGAGGGGGATGGTGGGGCGGGAATTCACAAAAGAGTATTACCTCAGCCAGGTGCAGTGGCTCATGCTTGTAATCCCAGCACTTTGGGAGGCAGAGGCAGGTGGATAACGAGGTCAGGAGATCAAGACCATCCTGGCTTACATGGTGAAACCCGTCTCTACTAAAAATAAAAAATAAAAAAAAATAGCCAGGCGTGGTGGCGGGTGCCTGTAGTCCCAGCTACTGTAGAGGCTGAGGCAGGAGAATGGCGTGAACTCGGGAGACGGAGCTTGCAGTGAGCCGAGATCACACCACTTCACTCCAGCCTGGACAACTGAGCAAGACTCCGTCTCAAAAAAAAAAAAAGTATTACCTCTTTTAAGGCATCTTTATATATTTGTAAAATCAAGAGGAAAAAAATCTTAATAGTTGTTACTTCTGGGAAGGGTAAAGGGGGCTGGGATTGGGGCTGATAGTCACAGGGTCTTTACCTGCGAAGTTCTAGTGTTTTCAAAAGGAGAATGAATCCTTGTATGACATGTGTAATTTATCATAACCCAAGAAAGACAAAGAATTCCAACAGCTGGGCCACATGCCCCTTGTGCCAGCCTCATTGCTGTTTCCCTCAAGGACCCTCCGGGTGCCCAAAGCGCCCCCGCCCCGTGCCCCGCCACACTCCCTGTCTCAGCGCCCAACCCCCAAGCCTCCCTCAGTCCTCTGCCTCTCAATGGACCTAGAGCTGGAGGCTGTTAGATCTTCCATTTAAAACTCCTCTCCGCACCCGCACTGGGGAGTTTCTTATTCCCTTTCAGATGTAACTGTCTGTCACCAATAATAGTCTTTTTCGATTTCATTTCCTTCAGCTCCTGCCAGCCACTCTGAGAGCCTCCTTCCCATCCCTGCTGCCCCCCCAGCCCCAAGTCAAGGGAAAAAAATACATTTTTGCCTTTACTATGATGTATGCGATCCCATAAAATAGTGAAACAGATATGAAAGGTTGAGAGAAGGTAGATAAATGGCTCCTATTATTCTACCAATCAAATGAAATACCTCTCCACGTCCTCATTTGAATGATAATAAAACTCAGAGAGGCTGCTGGTTCGCTGTTGTTGCCGCCAGCAGCTTGAGCCGTGGAGCCACAGGCCAAGGTAACCTTGGGGTGTCCTCTGCAGGACCTGCAGGGGCCTGCATCCCCCCAACCCCATCTCCTCGCCTCCCCACTGCCTGCCCCCGACAAGAGCTCCTCCCTAACCCCACCCTCCCCTTCCTGCCGCACCCCCAGGTCACCTCTGTTTGCCCAGCCCCCTGCTCCCTCCAGGGTTCACGGGGTAGAGTCAGGGCCCAAGAATCAAAGCCCAGGGTGTCTCCCCGCAGGAATGCCCTCCTTTCTGCCACGGCCTTGCCCCACACTGCTCAGACTTCCTGGCCTCCTTTGAAAGCCCCTGCCTCGCATCCAGGTGGGTCACCTCCTCGGGCATTCCCCAGCCCTTGCCACACACCTCAGTGACTGGCCGGTAGCCTGTGGGTGCCAGGTCTCTGCAGCTCGCTTCTAAATTCCTAGCAGGTGGGGCCAGGAGAGACTGCCGAGGCCCGTGTGCTGGGCTTCATTCGTCCCACGCGAACTTCACAAATGTGCATGAGGACCCTCCCGTGTGGAGCCGCTGGGTCAGAGAACAGGTGGGAAGTCCTTCCCTGGGCTGGCCACCGCGTAGGTGGCAGCCACTTCTGGGGCTCGCAGTGCCGAAGACTCCTGCTGTTTCTGCCCCTTGGAGTTCACAGGTCTGTTTCCCGTGCACTTGAGTGCCTCCGGCAAGCCCCACCTGACACTACGCTCCCACTCCACCAGTGTCCCCAACCAGGGGACACTCAGGACTTTTTCCTTCCCTGCATTTCCCCCACGTTCTGGGGAGCCCACTGCAGGCCAGCTTAGCCGCCTGTCAGTCATGAGACTCACCCTCCACCCTGGTGGGTACTCACCCCTCTGTGCAGTTTCGAATCTCAGCGGAATTTCTCATCTGGGAGGCCACACCGTAGAGAGGCTTTCCCTCAGTTCTCACCACCCGGCTCCCCAGCATGGCCCTGACTTCTGCCCTTTCCTTCCAATTAATTCCCCTTTGCACTAAGGCAGTCAAAGTCAGGCCAGGCACAGTGGCTCACATCTGTAATCCCAACACTTTGGGAGGCCGAGCTGGGTGGATTATTTGAGATTAGGAGTTCAAGACCAGCCTGGTCAACATGGTGAAACTCCGTCTCTACTAAAAATACCAAAAAAAAAAAAAAAAAAAAATTAACCAGGTGTGGTGGTGCGTGCCTGTAATCCCAGCTGCTTGGGAGGCTGAGGCAGGAGAATCACCTGAACCTGGGAGGCAGTTGCAATGAGCCAAGATTGCACCAGTGCACTCCAGCTTGGGCAACAGAGAGAGACTCGGTCAAAAAAAAAAAAAAAAAAGTAGTCAAAGTCAGTTTCTGGTACCAGGACTGGCCAAAGCATGGACAATGCCCCAAGTTGGTCCCCAGAGCACTGGGACCTCCTCTGTCATCTCCAAGGTCTGCAACAATGCATCTGCCTCTCCTCCATCAGGGCAGGGGCCTGTCTGGGTCCCTCTCCTCCCCTGATCCCCAGCCTCAGGGACAGTGCCTGGACCCAAGGAGATGGGGTCAATGACAGTGAATGAAACTGTGGAAATGGTACCAATTTTAGAGGTGAGGAAGATGAGCCCCAGAGGACAAGCAACAACTCAGCACCCAGATCTTCGTCCTCGTTCCCTGGGCCTGGGGCTCTTCCCTCTGCATCAGTTGCTGTGAAGTACCAGGCTGTCCCCTCTCTGGGGCTTCCTTGCACCAACAGAGGGGCAGGAGGTGGAGTCCAGGGGAAGAGTTTGCTAAGAGACAAGCCGGTACTGAGGCCTTAGGGGCTTGAGGGAGGGGAGCATCCACTGTGGCATGCAGGGACCGCGGAGTGCAAGCAACGGAAAGCTTCCGGGAGGCTTTGGGAGGTTGTCAGGCAGCTTGCTGGGTAGCTGGGAGACAGAAACCTGGGCCTGGAGAGGGTGCAGAGCGAAGGCTGCCTGGAGCCTGCTCTGGCCATTTCTCAGTCCCTGTGTCAGTTCTCTGCACAAAGGTCAAGGCCCCACCATAGAGAAGGGCCAGAGAAGACAAGCCCTCGGCATGTGGGCCTCCTCCAGAGAGTGTAAGGCCTTGGTGGCAGTCCCCACTGCTCATCCCCTGCAAATGCTAGAGGAGGATGAACCCCTAAAGTGAAAACAGGTGGCGTCACCTCCAGCAGGGGAATGCATTCAGGACAGCTGAAGCCCTAGAAGCCAGCCAGCCAGCCCACCCAGCCTGTCAGTCTTGGCTGTAGCCCTGCTCGGCCTGTGAAGGGCTGCAATGGGGCTGGGGTGCAGCCCACTGCCGTGGCTCAGGCCCCAGCAGGATTTGAATCACAGGCTTGGAGCTCAGGGATCTCAAAGGGGACTGAATCTGCACTTTGCAGCTGAGGACCTCTAGGCCCCTGGAGAGGCAAGGACAGAGCCTTCCCACCCACCACAGAGCCACGCTGAATAGGGACCCCCAGGCATCCCCCAGAGAAGAGAATGTGCACCGGTGGCAGTTGCTGTGAGCCATGTGATATTCAGCAGGCCACCATAGCTCTGCTCTGAGCCCAACTCCTTATGCATAAAATGAGGCTGCTTTGCAGGGCTACTGCAAGCATTAAGCAAGTAATAAATGTATGTGCTCCTATGCTGACAATGAGAATGGAAATGAAAACATAGGTCCACACACGGATTTGTACATGAAAGTCCACAGCAGCTTTGATCATAATCACCAAAAGCTGGAAAGAACGCCAATGCTCCATCAACTGCTGAGTGAATGGAGAAGCTGGCGTAGCCCCACAATGGAATACTCCTCAGCAACAAAAGGAACAACAGGGATGAATCTCGGCAGCGTTATGCTAAGCGACAGAAACTAGACTCAAAAGGCAGCATCTGTATGACTGCATATATGGCCGGCTGTCATGCCTGGCAGTAATGTTGCGTGACATTCCCGGGAACACTGAATTCGCCAGTATGGAAGCATTACTCCCAGGGAAATGCAGAGTTAGGTTCCTGCGAGGCTCTGCACACAAGATTTTGGTCATCTGACCAATGCATACTTTGTGGCATGTGTGCTTATGTTTAAAGACACCTTATTTGATATAGAGGCTGTTGATTTATGAGCATGAACTCATGGCCACAGCACTACAACTCATGACTCAGCAAAGCTTATCCAACACACTCATTTTCTCTGAAAGACACATCGCAGCCTTCTAGCATCGACGAACACCAGCCAGCGCCTCACTCCGATGCTTGCGGGCCATTTTCAACAGCGAAATCTCCAACAAAAAGTACAAAAATGCGGGAAAGGTGGCCCTGAGTAGATGGGGGAAAGGCACTCATTGAGTTTGACCTCTGCAGGAAACGTGTGCATCCGCAAATGAAACTTCTCAGTGCTCTGCTGATGTCCAGGAATGATCACAAAAGTGTGAGGATTGATCTGGGGGTTACAAATACATTTTTGCAAGTCATCAACTTCACAAATATGGAATCCGTGAATACTGAGGATTGACTATTTGCAAAACTTTAGGGAAAAAAAAAAATCTAACCCACCGTGACAGAAAGCAGCTCAATGGTTGTTTGGAAGCAGGGTGGGAGCAGAGATTGACGTGGAAGGACCACAGGGCACCTTCTGGATGATGGAAATGTTCTCTATCTTGGTGGTTACACAGGGGAATAAATTTGTAAAACTCACTGAAATATGCACCTAAAGTGTGGAGACTTCGATGTGTGTAAATCAGACTCAATAAATTGACTTTACAAAAACTCCTTAGCATGATGCCTGATCTTTCCTCCACTCCTCTAGGGATCTTGGGATCAGCTCCCTTGGGAGGGGCGCTGTGGGACAGAGGAAGAAGCAGGGGTCGCCAGCTTGGGCTCCATCTGGAAGTGGTTTGCATCTTGCCCCCGCCCTCGAGAGAGGACATGTCTGACTCAGGCCTTCAACTTCTCCCTTCTTTCCCACTATGTCCATCGGGACTTTCAGTTGAAGATGACAGAAACCCAGCTCGGACCCCCTTAGACAAAACAATGGCTCTGCCATAAGACATGGTTACCCCTACAGCTCAAGTGCCATCACCAAGCCAAGGTTGTCCACCTTCTCTGGACTCTATGTTTCTCTGTTAGCCTCACTCTGGGACCACAGGCAGGAAGGTGGTCACCAGCAGCTTTTAGAACTCCAAGGGGAGGGAGCGGAGCCTGTCTGTCCCAGGGAGGACCCAGGAGCAGGCATCCTCTGCCCCCTCCATGGCCAAGGCCGTGGAACACGTTGATGTCAGGACTGGGTCCTATGCCTCTCCCCTTGAAGAACACGAATCAAGGATGGAGGGATTCTCCCCAAAGGAAAATCTAGGTGCCACCACCAGAAGTTGGGGGAGAGATGGGGACCACGCAGAAGCAGTAGGTGCCTGACACACAGCTTGCCCTGAGCCAGGGCTACCTTTCCTAAGTGTGTCATAGACACATGAACCCAAACCTGGCAGTGAATAAACAGGAAGTGGGAATTAAACTCAATATTCTAGAACCCCATGGAAAACAGCAGCATATTCTGACACTCAGTGTCCCAGGGCAAAGAGTGAAAAGGCTTCCTCTTCTCGCTGCAGCTCTCCGTGGCTGGAAGACACCGCCTGGCTTGTTCCCCACAGCTCCCGGCTCCCACTTCAGAATCCAGGGGCCATTGAGTCCTCTGCCACAAAGACTCCGCCAACCCAAACATCTTGCCCCTGTTTTTGGATCAGCCTCAACTATTTTGAAAATGATTTTCCTGGCATCCCAAGAGCTCTCTCATTCTGCTCTGGTCTTAGGGAAGTATCATGCTTCTATCTTTTTGGCAGATCCATGACCAATGGAACTTCTTGAAGACCACTGAATTTTTCAGACTCTAGCTACTAGATAATCCATTCTGCTCTGTCACTTTCAAGAACCTTCTTTGAGGATATAATGAATTTTTCTTCAATTTAATACAATTTATTAGGTATCTGCTTAATTGAAAACAAGAGGACGGAGATGGTTCCTGCCCTTGCCTCCTCCCTGCTAATCTTTATCCTTCTTATTTATTTTCTTGTGTTACTGCATTGGCTAGGACTCCATGACAGTGCAGAACTGTAGCACTGAGTCAGCATCCTTGTCTTGTTCCTGCTGCTAACGTTTCAACATGAAGTATAAAGTTTCTTCCATATGTCTGGTACATGCCCTTTATCAGGTGGAAGAAATTCCCTTTTATTTCTAGTTGCTAAGAAATTGTGACTTTTTTTTTTTTTTTTTTTTTTTCTTGAGATGGAGTTTCGCTCTAGTCGCCCAGGCTAGAGTGCAATGGCACGATCTCAGCTCACTGCAACCTCTGCCTCCCAGGTTCAAGCAATTCTCCTACCTCAGCCTCCTGAGTAGCTGGGATTACAGGCATGGGCCATCACGCCCAGCTAACTTTTTATTTTTTATTTTTTATTTTTTTAGTAGAGGCGAGGTGCCATGTTGGCCAGGCTGGTCTCAAACTCCTGACCTCAGATGATCCACCCACCTTAGCCTTCCAAAGTGCTGGGATTACAGGCGTGAGCCACTCCACCTGGCAATTTTTTAAAAAATTATAAGTTGATGCGGAAATTTATCAAATATTTTTTCAAGATCATATTTTGCTAGCATCCGTAATCCAAACACTATTCTATTTTTTTCTCAGTTGAAGAGACAAGTCTGCTGTGGTCCTTTCATGTGAGACCCTCCCCTGGTTTGTGAGCGCCTGCCCAGTGAGGGTCGAGGGCACGCCTCAGCCCACAGGAACTGTGGTGGTAACATCCAACCTGGGTATTCGATAGTGAGGTCAGCACACATGACAAAAATCAAAAGAACAGTCAAGATCACCCTTGAAAATTGTTTAAATTGCCCATAAGAAACATACATGGGTTTTAGGTCTCAAACCCTGAAAGAATTCTTGAGTGTCCCTGCCTGCTAGTCTGGCTCCATCCTGCTTCAATACTGAGCTTTATTGTATAACTTTAATGCTCAGGCTGGGCGCCATGGCTCATGCCTGTAATCCCAGCATTTTGGAAGGCCAAGGTAGGAGGATCGCTGGAGCCCAGCAGTTCAAGATAAGCTTGGGCGACATAGTGAGATCCCGTCTCTACTTTAAAAAAAAAAAGTCAGGCATGGTGGCATCTGCTTGTGGTCCCAGCTGCTCAAGAGGCTGAGGCGGGAGGATCACTTGAGCCCAGGAATTTGAGGTTGCAGTGAGCCATGATCTCACCACTGCACTCCAGCCTGGGCAACGGAGCAAGATCCTGTTGCAAAAACAATAGATTTCTTAGTTGCTGGAAGCTGGGTTCTCAAGTCAGACAGAAGTGGGACGAGACAGGAGGTCACTGAGGCATGCCTGCAACAGGGGCTGGATGGCTTCTCCTAGAGTGACCAGGAAAGCCTCTTTGTATCCTATGCATTTGGCCATGGCTGGCCCAGACCCCCGGGGCCTCCCCTCTCCCATTTGCAGGCACAATGATCAGGCAGTGATGGAGTCTTCCCAAGCCTGGCTTCCCTTAGGTCCTCAGGCCCAGCTGACCCAGGCAGGACCTCACTCTCAGCTTTTTTGTATGGTCCATACCACTCAGGAAGGGGGTCCTGCCTACTGATCCCTTAGACCTGGCACCTGGGCTCTGGTCTTGACCATGACTTTGCTTTCCTGCCACCCATTTCTCAGCTCATCTCTTCCTCACAGGCCACACTGCAGCCACAACGGCCCCTTCTTTTTCCTGAAATGCCCAAGCCCATTCCTACCTCAGGACCTTTGCACTGCCTGTTTCCTTTGCCTGGAATGATTTTTTTTCTCACCATGAAGGTTTCAGCCCACATGCTGCCTCCTCAGAGAGACGTCCCTGGAAATCTTCTTCAAGTAGGACCTCTGTCCCATCACCCCATCACATAACCCTGTTTGCTTTCTTCTGAGCATGTATCATCATCTATGCCCCCCATCCATGGAAGAAGATCTTGACTGTCTTGGCCACTTCATACGGGCACCGGTCCTTGGCACAGTGCCTGGCACATGTAAGCACTTGGTGTTTGTTGACTCACTAAACAATGGCATCCTGCCTGCCCCATGCTGCCAGGTCCAGCTTTGGAGTGTCTCCCTCCCTCCCCGACACTGACTCCCCTCCGACACTGCCTGCCTAACCCTGGGGTCCCAATGCTCATAGCCTTCCTGGATGCCACCCCAGAACTCCAGTTCCACTTTCTAAGGCTGGGCCCTAAACCCAAGGCCTGCTCCCACCCCCATGGGCAGCTGAATTCCAGAGCTCCCCTCCTCCGAGCCGCATCTCCCACGTCTGCTCATCCTGCCACAGGACCCAGGTTGGCCAGCAGTCCCAGCTGCGTGTGGGGCCTGGCTCTGCACCTCTCCATCTGCCTACATCTCCGCGCTGTGTGGGCTACCGGGTAACCGTCCCTCGGCGGCACCTCCCACCCCATTCATCCCCATTAGCCGCTGTCCACACTGGGCCCGAGGGAGATCAATTCCTAGCGCCAGCCACTGAGCCGTGTTAATGAGGATGTAAGCGCCCCTGCGGCTGGGGTGAGTGGGAGGGGCAGGAGGAGTCCAGGAGGCGGAGCGGGCCATGGGGGATTCCTCACTGAATGCTAGGGGTCACGGTCCCTCTGGGGTGCTGGAAGATGCCCCCTGTGGGGCGGAGACCTTCTCCCAGCCCTCCTCTGGGAACCACAGTTTAGCTCAAGCAGAGAAAGAGAGCAGAGGAAGCAACCTGCCTGGGGCCTTAGGGATCCAAGGAGCAGGGGCCATGTGGCTTACTGTTGAGCAGAGGGGCCAGGCCAGACCCCCCTGCCACCCACCCCTCTGAGCCTTTGCTCAGGCCAGTCCCTCCACCAGGAGCACCCTCCTTGCATCTACCCAACACACCACCGACCTGCAAGACTCCCAGACCACCAGCTCCCTCAACCCACACAGAACCACTCCAGCCCGGGGGGTTCCCTGCCCCTGGAGCTCGCTCTGGTAATTCTGACTATGCCAAATCGCACTGATCTGCATGGAAAGATGCTCAGCCTCTCTCATAATAAGAGCCATGCAAAGGAGAACCACAAAGAGAGACCATTTTTCTTCCATCAGGTTGACAAAGATGAACCGGGTGGGTGAACGGAGGGCAGGCTCCGGCTGCCACTAGCGGGAGGGCAGAGGTTCCACACAACAGTATCTGTGGCACCGTAAATCAGTATAACCTCTTGGCAACAGCTATGTAAATTAGAAATGCACCTGCCCTTTAACCTGGCAATTCACTTCCAGACATTTATCCCACAGAGATCCAAGTGCCCAAAGATAGAATCCAAGGGTGTTCGCTGCCTAGACACCTCCTGCATGTGCAAGAGGATGGGCTGAGTCCGTCAGGCAGTGTCCACCCAGTGGGGCACTCCTGGCTTCCTCGCCTGTGCAGCAAGACCAGCAGGTGCCTATCCCTTGAGTTCTTAGGAGTAGATCAGTTAATATAAACAAAGTGCTCTGAGAAGCGTCCAGCACATAGCAAGTATAAATTCTTGTTATTATTATCACTTTGCTGTTGTTGAAAATAACTGAGTAGATCTATACATACTCATATGTCATTATCTCCCAGAAATGCTGGTCAGTGAGAAACGCAGACAGAGTGTACAGAAGCCTCCGGTGGGCCGTGCGGGTCTGTGGATGTGGCTCTGGCCTGCTTTGCTTCTTGAGGAACTCGGCTTTCTAAGGCATAGCCCGCGTCCAGGGTGGCACAGATAGCACTGGCCACAGTCGCTGTCCTTGGGAGGGGAAGGGGACCAGGGAACAGGGGAGAGGGGATTTGCACTTATCTTTCCATGCAGTGTGTGGTTTTTAGCCACCTGCCTACACTACCTATTTGAACAAATCAATCACTTTTAAAGCCTGGTGATGTACCTGTCTGTGTCTCCCCCGGACAGTGAGCCCCTGGAGCGCAGGGACTTGTTGGAGTCACTAATGAATTCCAGGTGCCCAGCACTACCTGGCGCACAACGTTACTTGGTGAACATTGGCTGATGGCAAGCTGGCTGAATTCCACGTGGTCCTGCTGGAGTGGACTGCACCCACCCCAAGAATGATTCCAGGGAGGTTCCCACAGATTGGGAGTGGGACAGACTGGAGCATCCTGGGAAGGGGCTGGTGGAGGAAAGCAGATCTCTGGCATGGAGGACCTAGAGAGCTAATTCCCAGAGAGGATGATCCCGGGAAGCAGGACCCAGGTGTGCAGGTGCAGCCAGGCCTCCGGCACCCAAGGCAGCCTCTAGTCAAGGGCTGGATGCTTGGGCCACAGCAGAGGCCCCTCTCTTTTCAGGGTGCTGACACCCCCATCTCTCCACATGGCTGCCAAGGGGGCCAGGGAAGCATTACTGTGGCAACAGCCTTGGCAGGCAAGGGGTTCCTTTGTGACTTTCCCATCTCTGATGGGCTGACGCCCAGACCCTCCAGACCTGTGGTCTGCCCATCAAACCAACGCCTGGGCTGAGGAGCAGAAATGAGGCCCCTAGGCCTGAGCTGGGACCTGCTGGGGCCACCTCCATCATCAGCCCTGATTTGGGGCCACCTCCCATGTCCCTCGTCCTCCTGCCCAATGAAGCAGGAGGTCTTGGCCATGCCTTGTACCAATATGCCTTGGCGTGGGAAGGGCCCCAAAGTGGGCACAGCCTGACAATCCTCATGCATCGGGTAGAGAGGAAAAGCATGGCTCACCGCTGCTGGGAGGCACCCCTGCAGTCATGACACGAACCGGCTGAATGCATGAACTTTATTTATTTATTTATTTTTTGAGACGGAGTCTTGCTCTGTTGCCCAGGCTGGAGTGCCATGGTGTGATCTCAGCTCACTGCAACCTCCACCTCCCAGGTTCAAGTGATTCTCCTGCCTCAGCCTCCTGAATAGCTGGGATTACAGCCGCCCATCATCACGCTTGGCTAATTTTTTTTTTTTTTTTTTTGTATTTTTAGTAGAGACAGGGTTTCACCATGTTGGCCAGGCTGGTCTCGCACTCCTGACCTCAGGTGATCCACCTGCCTCTGCCTCCCAAAGTGCTGGGATTATAGGCGTGAGCCACCGCGCCCAGCCAATTTTCTGAGTAGAATGGGTTCCTATTTCACTCGTGCTGTCAAAAACGTGTTACAGTTAAAATGAAAGGTCTTTGCTCCATCTGGCATTGACAGCAAGGCCCGCTCCGACTGACCCATTTAGTGCCAGGCCTGCCCCTGCCTCACCCTTGCTTGGTCCGCTGTGTCCCCACTCGCAGCAGGGCAGGCTCACGTGATGATGTTCACCGTGCACCGTCCCCTCCCTTCCTGGACCTGAGCCTGCAAACTCCAGCCATGAGGTGGATCCCACCCGCTAGCTGTGTTTATAGAGCTCGAGAGCCAAAAACGGTTTTCTGTTGTTTAATAGTTGAAAATCAAAAGGAAGATGATATTCATGACCCATGAAAATCACATGAGGTTCGCCGTCAGCGTCCACGAGTACGATGTGATGAGGACACTCCACCCAGAGCTGCTTTCCACCATGAAGGCAGAGTCGAGGGGAGCACGGCCCCACAGCCTAGTGGATTTAATTAGGTTGGTGCAAAAGGAGTTGCGTTTTTGCCATTATATGCGACCTTTGGCAGACAAAGCCAGCTGCTCCCTGGCCTGGGCTGTGAGTTCCACGAGGCGGGGCCTTTGTTTTGTCCCTCACGTAAGTGCCCGCGGCAGTGCCTGGCAGCAACAGGGTGCTCTGTTGCCCTGGCTGAATGAGTGAATGGAGGTGTAGGTTGTGGAGCGCATTGCGTCATCCTCCTAGAGAGAGGGACGCTCGCCTCCTTCTCCAGCTCTGTCTGGCAGACACCACCAACCGCCCAGCCCAGCAAGTGGGCTCGGGGCCTGTGAGCACTGAGAGAGGCACCCGTGGGCAGGCAGCATCATTTGCTCTACCCCCTGGAGAAGACAAGGCAGAGGGTGGTAAGGCCTGGATTTGACACCAGCAGGGTGGGCCCCCGGGTCTCTGAAACGATGGCATGGGCTTGCTTGGCCCTAGGAGTCGCCCCAATGACCCTACACAGAGCCCCTTCCGCGAGCTGAGCCTGCTGTGCTGCGTAGGCGGCACTTTGGTGCCCTCTGGTGGTAACTGGGAGAGGGAGCTCTCCAGCCCATCTGACCACCTCACCCAGAGATAAAGGAGCTCGCCAGCTTGGGTGCTCTCTGTCCCTTCAGCCCTCTCTATAGGGCATATTGGTGTCACAGGATGTCCTCCCACCAAGCTGACCAGGGAGCTGCTGGCAGCCTCTCCTGTGGTTAGACAGGGGACTCCCAGGCTGCCAGTATGCACCTGTCTCTACCAGTGTGCATCTCATCCTGACGAAGGGTGGGAGGTGACCTTGGTCCCAAGGCCCAGGGACCCTTCTAGAGGGATGGCCAGCCTTACAAGCTCCCTTGTGTTTTTTGCGTATCTGGAGAAGCTGTATCATCTGTGGGTCAGAGCCCCTTGGTGCACAGAACTGCTCTAAGTTCTACTATGGGGACAGGAAATTTGTCTGTAGGCAGCCCAAGACCCCACTTAGCAATGATCATCATGTTCTTGTCACCATGCATACATTGTACATTAGCAAGCGTTCCTTGTCTGCCTCCAACAAGATACTGGGCTCCGGGAAGGTAGGGGCAGGTCTGAGCTGCCTCAGTAACCCCAGCCTCTAGCTAGGGCCTACCTGAGTGAATGGCAGCTAGGGCCTACCTGAGTGAATGGCAGTGGATAGCTGAGTGAGTCAATGGAGAATGAATATGGATGGATGGAGGGATGGGTGGGTGGATGGGTGAATGGATGGGTGAGTGGATGAATGAATGAACGAGTAAGTGGATGGCTGAATGGATGAAGGGTGGGTGAATGGATAGATAAGTGAATGTGTGGATGAATGGGTAGGTGGGAGGGTAGGTGAGTGGATGGATGAGTGAACAGATGGATGAGTGAACATGTGAATGAATGGGTGAGTAGGTGGGTAAGTGGGAGGGTGGGTGGGTGGATGGATGGATGGATGAGTGAATGTGTGGATGAATGGGTAGGTGGGTGGGTAGGTGAGTAGATGATGGATAGATGAGTGAATGTGTAGATGAATGGGTAGGTGGGTGGATGGGTGAGTGAATGTGTGGATGAATGGGTAGGTGGGTGGGTGGGCAAGTGGATGGATGGATGGATGGATGGACATGTGGATGAATGGGTAGGTGGGTGGTGGGTGGGTGAGTGGATGATGGATGGATGGATGAGTGAACATGTGGACAGATGGATGAGTGAATGCGTGGATGGATGGGTGGGTGGGTGAGTGGATGGATGGATGGATGGTGAATGTGGGTGGATGGATGGAAGAATGGATATCCAGTAGCAGAACTGAGTTTTGGATTACTCTGGGTCCCTAGCCAGGGCCTCAACCGCTCCTACTCATCACTCCCATCCCATCTCTTCAATTCTGTTTCCAAACAGATCTTGGTTACACTACTTCCCTGTGCTCATGCCCTTTGCCCCTCCCCACTCCCACATCTCCAGCCACCCCAGGCTCCCTCACATGGAGCCCACTCTGGTTTCAGGGCCTCTACAGAAGCTGGTACTAAAACCTAGAACATCATTCCCCCAGAGAAGCCCAGAGATGGTGCCCCTCCGCTCCCCTTCTCCCAGGCCCCTCTGCAGTCACTCCTGCTTTCTTCATAGCATGTATTACTAACAAAAATGCTGGCCAGCTTGCTTTCTGTGTCTCCCCCACAAGAACACAGCACACAGGCAGGACCTCGCCCTTCTCTGTATCTCCACCCCTCAGTTGATGTTCAACTCACACTTGGGGGATGAATGAACCACCCTTATTATTTTGAGTACAGAGGTTTTACCCAAATGCATCAGATACACAGGACAGGTGTGGTGCAAAACTCCAGCAAGAGGGGTCAGACTGGTGTCCCTCCTCCCAGCTGTGCGCTCCAGGCAACCTCCCTCCCGAGTCCATCTCCTCAACAGGAAAAGAAATTCCACCACACAGGGTGTTATGTGACTTGAGGGATAAGATGAAAGTGAAAATGCAAGACACATGCACAATGCTGCGAGCTGCATTTATTGTATATGTATAAACCACTCCCAGCCAGCGCCTGCCAGGGGCCCAGGACACTGTCCAGTGGGGCCAAGGAGCCACATTGCTGGGCGCATGCCCCACACCCTGGCTACCCAGCGGCAGTGCCCAGCATCCCTGAATAGCAGAGCAGCCAGGGCCCCAGGGGTGACTGTCCCGGAGGGACCTACAGGGGCATGGGGCCAAAACTGGGCCCTGCACCTTGTTTGGCCTGCAGATTTGATTTCTGAATTCGTTTCTGCCAACAACTTAAAAAATCAGGACATCTCGCATACAAATCTGTATCTCTGGCTTCTCCAGATTTCTGGCATTAGGCCTGTATTCCCACACCAGAGCAATTAGCTACATCTGAATATGGCAGCGGCCACTGTCAGATGGGGACCCGTGCTCTGCCCCCATCCCCACCACACTCTATCGGTCTCAAGGTAAGTGGCTGTTACCGACTAGCTTGTGAGAACTTTCTCTCATCACGATGTCTTTGTCTCCAGCAACAGACGTAAAGTCACAGTGAAGCAGGCTCCCAACTCAAGGGCCTGTTTCATCCGTTTACACCACCTACGTGGACCCAGGGGCGTCTGACTTTGAGATCTCTGGATGAGCCCAGGCAGGGGGCGGCAGGATCACTCCACACATACCCATTCACATAGCTGATGAGGTGGAGCTGAGGGCAGCAGTCAGCCTTCCCAAGCCTGAGCCAGTTGGCTCTTGAGAAATTCCCAAATTCTCGGAAGCCCGGGGCGCTAGTAGGCAGGCACAGGCTCTACCACAGTGAGGTTGCAGGAGGAAGCCAGACCCAGGGAGTGTGGGGCTGGCGCGCCCTCTAGTGCCCATCAGGCAGCTCTGCAGCCACGGCGAAGATGCTGAACTTGATTCCTAGGAATCAACCATCCAGAGCCCCCAAACAGGCTCCCCCCAGTCCCATGGCTTCCAGCTACTTCTTTTGCAAAATTGTCCTGACCCCAACCCACCCCTCAGACCCTCTCCTGGGCACTCTACTCCCACCGCAGTCCCCAGCAAAGCCGCCCTTCCCAGGCTGCACCCTCTTCAGAGTGGGGTCCAGCCTCCCCACCCTTCAGGTCCCTGTGCTGCACTCCAGGTTGGCCCGCAGCGGCCTCGAGGTGCAGGGAATAACCTGCAGCGGCAGGAGAGGCCAGCTCCTAGTGTACAAGCGTCAGGCGGCACTTAGGTGAGTAGCACGGGCCAGCTGGGCCCTCGGTGACTGGGGAGGCAGTGTCCCAGGTAGTGCTGCCACTGAAGAGCCGGCGTAGTCAGGTGGTCATTCTTCAAGAGAAGCTGTGGGTCTGGACGCTTATGTGAAATCTACCAATTTTTAAAGGTTGGCTCAGGGTATAAACCACCCAGGCCAAAGCAAGCATGTCAGCTGGGTGGGGCCAGGCCAGGGGCCCCAATCACAGAGTTCTGCTGAGGCCCCGCCGTGGACAGGACCTCGGAAACGGTGGGTGTAAGCCAGTGGTTTTCAAAGTCATCATTCCATTTGCTCCTGAGAGGCAAGCAAGAGAAAGAAAATTCTGGGACCCATTTCAGAGTCTGGGACACTGAGGCTGAGGTGGGTTCCTGGCAGGCTCAAAGTTACAGCTCATAGAAAAGAGTGCTCTGAAGCTGCGTGAGGCGGTGGCTGGGGCAACGCGCCCCATACAGCTGTGCACAGAAAGGTGCATCCCAGCATCGGGGGTGGGGAACGGGGGGGGGCCCTCCACACAGCGCCTCCCACCCCGCTTGGCCTGCACCCTCTGAGCTGCACCCTTCCTAGTCCCCTGGAGAGCCCACCACCCCAAATGGAGCCGAGACGGTGGCTCCCTGTGCACATGTGTGCCTGCATGTGTGTATACACACGCACACAGGACAAGCGGCCCAGGCAGAGGCACGCCAGCTTTCTCCGTGGGTGGACAGCACAGCAGCTCAGGCAAACCCCTCAGGGCTCAGTCCCAGCAGGAACGCCTCCTGCAGCCTTGCCCATCACGAGTATAGGAGGAGGAGGGTCCTGGGGGGCCCCCCAGAGGCCTGGGTAGACCGGGCATGTGGCCATGGCCTGTGGCGGCCTCACCAGTTGGCTTTCACTGCCTTGATGTCACTCACGAGGTTCTGGGCCAGGCAGATGCCAAAGATCTGTAAGACAGAGGACAGGTGAGGGGAGAGCAAGGGCAGCCCCGGCAAGGGGAGGGGCACGTGGGGCCACAAGCGTACCTGGAGGAGGGCGATGCCCACGAAGACTCCCGCCACCACAATCAGGTTGTCCTGCAGCCACTTCTCAAACTGGCCCACGCAGCCTTTGGTGTGGATGAAGCCCTGCTGCTCCAGTTCCTGGGGACACGCAGGCACCAGGCTCAGCCTGCCTGCCCTTCAGGCCGGCTCCCTCCCTCCCCAGCCTGCCAAGCTCACACCCACCCCAGGGCCTAAACCTGCAGCACCTCTCCCCACAGGGCCTCCACAAAGCTGGCTCTTCTCATGGGGTCTCAGCACGGACGCACGCCCCCTCCTGCCTGCCCAGCTCCTCTCCTATTACCTCCCTTATTTTCTTCCAGGCTTTCAACTGAGACCGTCACATGGCTGTTCATACTGCTTTCTCTAAGGGCTTACCGTCATTCTCTCTCCACTCCTCCAGAGCCGACTGTCTCATGAGCACCAAATCTCTGGTCTCTAGGGCAAAGCCGGGCACCCCAAGGGTGCTCCACAGAGCAGGACTGAGTAAACCCACATCTTCCCAGGCCCAGGGATCTGCTCCCGCTCTGCTGCCTGGGTGCCTGGCTGGTTCCTGGGACCCAGCACCCTCTCCCCAAAGAACGCCTCACCCCTTCCAGAAGAGGTTATAGACAGTCGCATTCCCATCCCAGTACCCCCACCTGCCCCAGCGCAGTTCCTACCCCTCTCACCAGTTTGAGCCGGACATCATAGCCACACTGGGTATTGAGGACATCCTCCTGAGGGGAGACAGGCCAGTTAGTGACTTGGTGAGGAACACATCCCATGGGGTCCATGGTACCTGGTTATTGCAGTGGCTTTTCCTTCTCAGAGGAAGCAGATAGGCCCGTGGAGTCTGCTGTGTCTGCCAGTCTTAAGTGAGGCTCTCTGAGGCCCATGTGCCTCTTTTATTTTTTTTTGAGACAGGGTCTCACTCCATTGCCCATGCTGGAGTGCAGTGGCATGACCATAGCTCACTGCAGCTTCAACCTCCTGGGCTCAAGTGATCCTCCCACCTCAGCCTCCCAAGTAGCTAGGACCACAGGATTGTGCCACCATGCCTGTCTAATTTTTTTTTTTGTAGACCTGAGGTCTCACTGTGTCGCCCCAGCTGGTCTCGAACTCTTGGACTCAAATGATCCTCCCATGAGCCACTGCACCCGGCCCCATGTGCCTCTTTCCCAGACGCTGGAATGCATGGCTGCAATCACCAACCTAGACCTGCCTCCGTTCAGGAATCCTGCCTTATCTTATAGGGAGATAAGAATGGGGAGAAACCTGGCCCTTGGCATCCCAGATGAATTGTGACTGAAGAAACATCACCAGGAGAGGTTTCTGCCCTGAGGAAAGTCATAAGGGACAGAGGTCCCCACTCACTCCTACCCTGCAATGGTGGCCCAGTGGGGTGGTGGCTGGCAATGGCCCAGGCGACCCCTGCCACATACAACTGTAACTGAGAGTGACAGCCTGGCCAACCTTCAAGCTGGCCAGGGGCAGACAATGGCTGCGGCTGTGTTTCTGTGGATGTACAGGGTGCAGGGAGGCCCTCCAGGCCAGTCCCCATCCCTGTGCCCCAGCGTCCTGCGGTTTCCATCTCATTACAATAGAAAAGACAGGTCTTGCTGAACAGGGAAAGCGGCCGTGCCCCAACAGGCTTCAGTGCCACCCATGTAAAACAGCCTCCCCCAGCATCCGTGCCTCCAGAGCAGGGCAGAGCAGAGCGGGCCCCGTGGGGGGCTTCCCCCGAGTCTGTGCACTGGAAAGCCCCGCACCTCTCCTCCCCCAGCCCCACTCACCGCAGGGTCCCTGACGCAGCAGGAGAAGGGCACCCCGCAGCGCTCCCGGCTGGGGTTCAAGTCAGTGCAGTTGAAGTAGATATTGAGGTTCCAGTCATTGGGGCCTCGGGCTCCGCAGCAAGACCACTGTGGGGGAAGGGGAGAGCCCCAGGTGAGCCAGGCCCACCCCGGGAGCCTCAGCCTGTTTGGGGACAAGCCTAGGCTGCAGGAAAACAGGGCTGTCAGGGACGGGGCTGGGACAGCCAGGTGGGTGGCCACCTCCCCATCCCCACAGGCCTGGGCCCAACCTCCAGGTTCCAGGTTGGGGAAGCAGAGGGGTGCAAGGGAGGGGATCCTGAGCTTTCCCCCCGGCCCAAGAGAGGCTAGGAAAAGGGAGGGAGTGGGACAAGGATACTGGTTCAACGACCATGGCTTCCTCCGGACTACCTGAGAGGCAGGCGCTGGGCCAAGCCCTATGGCGGCAGAGACCGCTGGGCCCCATGTCTGCAGCAGGCCTCCCACGCTTGCCCCAGAGGTTCTACAAAGCCCTCTTCTCCGCAGTGCAGGGACAGGAGGGGAGTCCTGCCCACCCCAGCCTGCCACTCCCATAGCCATCCCACCCCATTTCCTCCATACCAGCTGGCATCATCTGCACCCTATCACCCCCACCCAGAACACCCTAAGCTGTCCCCTAGGCAGGGGCAATGGCGAGGTTGGGATCTGCCATGAACCACGGTCTTGTGGGACACACGGGTGCGCACAGCCTTCACTGAGCAGCAGCACCGCGGCTGAAGAGCAGCACACAGGGCTGGGGGAGCTCGAGCTGGGCAGCAGACAGACAGGCTCCGGGGCCGAGCCAGAGAGCTGGAGGAGCCAGGCCTGCCACACGCCCTGCATGTGCTGGTCCCAGGGCTCAGCCTCCACCTGCCTCCTGGCACCTGCTCAGTGCCAGCTGCTCCTGCTAGAGAACACTCTCCCTCCTCTTCCTTCTCCTCCTTTGGGAGGCTTCAAGCTCTCCACGCAGAGGCCTTCCCATTCTCCACCCTTCATTTTCACTCTTACCACAATGTACAATTTTGCACACATGTGTGTACATGCACACATTCGTTTGTTCTGCTTGTTCACCATCTGTCTCTTCCCAACTGCCATCCCTGAGAGGACAGGTCCCAGCTTTTTTCCCCGCCAAATCCCCAGGGCCTGGCTTGGGGTCTGGCATATGGTAGGCCCTTAACAATCATGTTCTGAATGAATGAATTGCATCATAACTGCTTGGCTATGTCTGCCTCTGCCCTGGGTTGAGAGCTGCTTGAAGCAGGCACCAGCTCTGCCTCATCTCTGGGTCCAGAGCTGACTCTTGGTGGTGACTGGTGCCAAGGGCCTGTGGCCATGCGTGGGTGTGATCAGGTGTGACTCATGTGTGACTGTGGGACCATGTGTAGGTGCAGGTGTGATCAAGTGTGCCTGTGAGTATGTGACTGGGTGTGGGTGTGACTGTGGGTGACAGTGTGTGACTGTGTGTTTGTGGTAAGGGGTGAGTGGGCGAGATGGTGCAGGTGGGAGGCAGATAGGGTTTCGGGAACTCTTCTCTGGCTGTTCTTCACTAGGGTTAAGTTTGCAAGCTTGAGGGCAGACCTTCCGTCAGGGGTCTAAACTCTAATATGCACAGAGGCCAAATACAGTATAAATGAGAGATAAGGGCTGACAGATATAATAAAATACAGAGTGTTGGGAACAGTGGCAAACAGAGCCTCTGTACCAGTAAAAGGGCGGCAGCAACAGCTCCAGCTGATACTGTGGGCCCAGGGTTGAGCAGAAGTAGAAATCTATATTTTTACGTCTCATTTTCTCCATTCTCCTGTGTGTCGCGGGCCCTGGCCTAGGAGCTGCCAGTGTGGAGCCCATGCCCTCTGTTCCCCAAGGCCGTGGCCCTATGGCACTAGGCAAATGGGGAGCCATAAGGATCACCAGGGGCTGGCTCTCCTCAGACGAGGACACTCCTGGGTCTCTCTCCTGGGGCCCGCTAGCCCAGGTGGGTAAGGAGATGGTCCCATCACAGGGAACTTGCTTCCTCATTCGTCTGCCAGGAAGGTGCCTCCTACAAGTGTCCCAGGCTGGACACTGGACTCACGTATTCCTGAGCAAAGTCAATGAGGTTCTGGAGGTCAATGTCGTCCCGGTAGGCCTTGACGTTGTTGTTGATGAAGAGGTTGAGCTGGTCTCGAATCCAGTCCTTGAAGACAAAGGCCAGGATCCCTGTTGCCAGCTCCAGGAAGAAGATGAGGCCGAGGAACACGGAGAACTGGGGTTGGGGCATACAGACAGTGGGGGTTGGAGACGCAGGGCTCTGGCGGCCTCCCAGGGCTTGAGTGTGCCACAGGGAAGGGTTCCATCTCTACCTCCACCAAGACCCAGAGGCGCCCAGAGTCCCCACCTTCTATTACTTCAGTATTGTTATATGATGGTAAAAGGCATCTGTTCTTACCTACCCATCCAATTCCCTTTGTCTGGTAATCACACCCTGCTCTCTCTGAAAAATTATCCTCCATGCAAACCTCTAGTTTCCAAGGTTCGGATGGAGCCACATCCCCGCACCCACCAGTCCCAGATACAGGACTGGCAAGTGCCCAAAGCTCACCAATCAGAGCACTACCTCCCTCGGCCTCCAGGGATTGGTCCAGAGGCAGCCAATCAGAGCCAAGGAAATGCAATTAAAGCACTTTGGGAAAACAGTTGGGAAGAGAGCTCTCAGCCTCCAGCAGGAGTTCCTGGGAAGGCATGGGGAAGCCGGCTCTGTTCCTGAGCCTCCTGCTACCTAGGAATGGAGCCAAAACGGGGGAGCGGGGGGACCTGAGAAACAGAGAGAAAGCAGGCCAAGTGACACTGTAGCAGCCCCTGGATCAAAATGCACCGGCAGCCAGCACACCCCTGGACTTTTCTTATTTGAGTCAATAAACATTTTATGCTTGGGCCACCAGGTCTCGGTCACTTACCATACCACAGAAAGGATCCTAGTAAATATAGATAACATAAATCTAACGATGACGATTATAGCATAATAATAAAGCTACACATCATTAGGCTCCAACTGTATTGCAAGAACTGGACGGGAGGAGATTGGGGTTCCCAGTGGATCTCGAGGGCAGCACTCACAAACTTGAGCAGGAAGGTGTTCTCCCGGAGGGCCCCGATGCACCCAGCAAAGCCCAGCACCGACATGACGCCGCCAACTACCACAAACAGCCACACGGGGTCAAGGCCTCCCAGATCTGTCAGCGCTGAGATGTTGGAGAGAACACCCTGTGCCGGGCAGCAGAGGCAGGTGTGAGGAGCTGACCTTCCCACCACCTCGTCCCACACCAGCCCCACGCCCGCCCACTGCCTTACCTTCTCACCCCAGGCCCAGAGGCCGATAGCCAGGAACAGGGCTCCCAGTACCTGCAAGGGCAGCAGCAAAGAGCTCAGGGCTGGGAGCAGCCCCAGGACTCTCCCGGCTCATCCTTCCCCAGTGGGCAGGGCCTTTGGGAAGCCAGTGGAGAGAGGAAGAGGCACAAGGGCTGTGAACAGGATCTGCGGTCCTTTCCATCTTCCCAAGAACATATCCCAGTGCTTCTTCCCCACAGGACACAGCCTGGAGGACTGAACCCTCCCCTAGCCTTGGGATGGACATCA
Organism: Theropithecus gelada; assembly: GCF_003255815.1. Classification (NCBI taxonomy): domain Eukaryota; kingdom Metazoa; phylum Chordata; class Mammalia; order Primates; family Cercopithecidae; genus Theropithecus; species Theropithecus gelada. The sequence goes on along the minus strand of NC_037673.1, from coordinate 172,897,350 downwards.
GGGGCCCCTTCCTGGAACTCCAAACTGGAGCAGACTGTGGCCAAGACACTCCTGCCAAGGAGCAATAGCAGCAGTGGCAGCAGGGGTAGTGACGGCACCAGCATACTGAGCCTCTACTCCTGACCGAAGCTGGTGTTTGGGTTCCAGGCTCCTAGCCTCCGTTCTGCACCCTCCCAAGTCCAGCTCTCCTGCTGCCCTAGAGTCCTGTGACTGCTGCCCCACCTTCGACACTCCTCCCCAGCCCCATCCTACCCCTTTAACCGCCTGCCAGAGTCAGTTTCTGTGGCTCACAATCAGATGCCCTGGAATGACGAGGACTCTCAATGATCCCCAGCAGAATCCAGGAGGAGGGTTGGGCAGAGGCAGAGGCCCTGACACAAGACCACGTCTAGTTCAAGGAACAAACTGAAGGGCAGACAGTCCGGACCCACAGGGCCCTAGAGGCTGTGGAGAGGAGACTAGACAGTACTCTAGCAGCAGTCAGAAACCATGAGCCAGATGGCCGGGCACGGTGGCTCACGCCTGTAATCCCAGCACTTTGGGAGGCATCCGGCCTATGCCATTGGCTTTGCCCCGTGGTCACAGCTCTGCCTGGGCCTTCAGAACACCAGCCAGACTCCCCACCGGGGCAGTCCAAGTGCCCCTCCTCCATCCTCAGCTTTCCCACCTTCCTGCCTCAATTCCCTCCTGGGAAGAGCCCTGGATGTCAAGGCTGGTTACCCTCACACCTGACCCTGGGCAGGTCCCTGGGCATGCAGTCTCAGAGCGGGCAAGCCTGGGGCCATGACCCCACCTCCTACAACCTCCCCACCCACCTGCTTTCTCTGCAGACTCCTTTCCCTCAGCACATAGACTCGGCCAAGGCCTTTATCACCTTCCCTTCCCTGACCTTGGGCTCCCCACACTGCTCTATTCTTTCTCTGGAAACATCTTCCCTTCCATCCTACCTGGTGGGTCTGCTGATGTGAAACCAAACATCACTTCTCCTGCCTCCTCCCACTTGGCCTGCCCTTGGCCTTCGGACAGGGGACTGAGTGCCACTGTCTCCTTCCTGAACCCCACCTTCAGTTAACTCAACCCCATTCCTCCCCGAGCTCCTTCCCAGGATGCTCTGCCTTCACCTGCCCCACACTTGCAGCTGGTCCCACGGCCTCCAGCCTCAGCCTTCTGCCGTTCTTCCTCCTCACACTCGTCTTCCATCCCATCATGGCACCAGCATCTCCCGATCTCCACCCAGACCTCACATTGGTCCCACACCCCTTCGTCCACCCGCCTGCAGCAAATACCTCCACAACCCACCAGCACTGATCCCCGCCATGCTAGGAATTCACTGGTGAATAGTACGGACTCGACCCTCACGGAGCTTACACTCCAGCAGGGGAGACGGACGGTGAGCGAGCAGACAGGGAAACTTCAGATACAAACAGACTCCTTAACAAATATTGAGCAGGGTGATGAGAGGGGGGATGCTGGGGTTGGAGGTGAGCTTTAGAGAGGGCAGGAGGGAGGGAGGGGGCATTTCAGCTGAGGTTTGAATGATGAAAAGAGCAAGAGGGAAAAGCCTGTTCTAGGAGGAGGGTTGGGCAGAGGCAGAGGCCCTGACACAAGACCACATCTAGTTCAAGGAACAAACTGAAGGGCAGACAGCCCAGACCCACAGGGCCCTGGAGGCTGTGGAGAGGAGACTAGATAGTACTCTAGCAGCGGTCAGAAACCATGAGCCAGATGGCCAGGCGCGGTGGCTCACGCCTGTAATCCCAGCACTTTGGGAGGCCAAGGCAGGCGGATCACCTGAGGTAAGGCGTTCGAGACCAGCCTGACCAACATGAAGAAACCCCATCTCTTCTAAAAATACAAAATTAGCCAGGTGTGGTGGCACACACCTATAGTACCAGCTACTTGGGAAGCTGAGGCAGGAGACTCGCTTGAACCCGGGAGACGGAGGTTGCAGTGAGCCAAGATTGTGCCATTGCACTCCAGCCTGGGCAACAAGAGTGAAACTCTGTCTCAAAAAGAAAAAAAAGAAAAAAAGAAACCACAAGCAGGTTCCAAGCAGAGCAACACCAGGGTCTGCCTGACATTAAACATGAAAATCTCGGCCTGTTTCACAGGCATCCTCCCTTAGGCCACCTTGACCCAAACCTGAAATCTCTCCAGGCCCCAAGTGACCCAGCCCAGTCAATTCAGCCTCTTGACTTTCCCAGCAGCCTTCCTCACCTTTCCCACCTCACCATCCCAGCTTTGCCCCAGCCCTGCCCCCGTTCCAAACCTCCAGGCCCTACCCCTCACCTACCCTCCACACATCAGCCAGACAAGCGGTCTCCAGCACAGAAGCCAGATCAGACCCATCACCTGAAGCCCTCACTTCTCCATGCCGCCTTAACATAACACCCCACGCTCCGCCTCAGCAACAAACCCAGGTCTCTCACACCTGCTCCCCCTCGGTATTTGAGGTTACTTCTGCTCACAGCTCTGCCTCACCTCCACCCTCAGCCCACTGGGCTGTCACCTTGGCTCTGTACTTTCTGGCTGTGTGACCCTAAGTAAGTGACTTAACTTCTGTGTGTATTCCTTCAGTTTCCCCGTCTGTAAAATGTAGATAATAAGGTAGTTGTGAGAACACAACAAATTGAACTGATTGTATCTGCCTAACAGCCCTCACGGGCAGATTTTTTATCATCCCCTCCCAGGCAGGAAAGCTGAGGCCTGGAGAGGAGAGGTGACTTGCCCAAGGTGTCCCAGCCAGGCCTGCTACAGCCAGGCCTTCTGACTTCCTTGCCAGTGCTCCCACACACTGCCCACACCCTCAAGAGCCTAGCGCTGCAGTGCAAGGGCACCCACCACACCAGTGAGCTCGGTGGCATGTGGGTGGAGGGCAGTGCCACTGAGTCTTGCTGAACACAAGTGGGAGGGCCTGGCATCTTGACCCAAGGCCTCAGGAGCAGAGACTGCAGAGGCCACAGCTTTGGAGAGATGGGAAAAAAGACTTGGCATGGCCCAGGGGGACAGACACCATCCTGGGAGGGGCACTAGCTGCTCCCTTCCCCTGTAGGGGCAGCTCCGCCCAGGAGCCTGAGCTTGTCAGCTGTGGAATGTTGAATTCTGTTCCCCAAGGCCAGCTCCCAGGCTCTCAACCGGGGAGATCCCCTCCCAGCCACCAAGGACTCGCTATTGCCCCTCCCTGCCCATCCTGGCCTTGTGTGGGACTGAGGTGGGGAGAGGGCTGTGACCCACCCCACTTTGCAGGAGCCTAAGGTGAGGCACCTGACCCAGGTACTACTGGAAGAGAAAGGAGGCTGGGTAAAGGGCCCGGTGGCTCCCTTCACGCCAGAATCTCCTCCCTACCGGCTAAACCAGTGGTGGGGCTTGGCACACATCCCACATCCCACATCCCAGGGAGGGAAGGAGGGCTGGGCGAGAGAGGGGACAACCTGCACCTAGCACGCCCCTAGGGTCTTCAAGGAAACACCTTCCCTTTCTCCACAGGGCCTCGGGATTACTCAGGGAGACTCCCTACCCCAAACCCCACCCCACGCTGTAGCTGGGACCCGCCCCCAGCAATCCGGGCCTCCGTAGCTACCTCGGGTAGTCCTGGAAGTGGGCGTGGGGGTGGCAGAACTGGGGGGATGGTCCCGAGCTCCAAACTCTTGGGGCAGGGAGTGGTCTCCCCCAGCAGAAGACTGAATCTCCCTCTCCCACCACCCCCCAGCACAGGGCAAGGCGCAGACCCCGCGCTCACCCAGAAGACAATGTTGAAGCCAAACAGGAAGTATTTCCCGCAGCAGCCGACCTCGGGTTCCTGGAAATGCTGGTGCTTGCCGGGCATGGTGAGCGGCCACCCGCCGGCCCGGAAACCGGAGCCGGGAGCCAGGCCCAGCGCCCCGCGGGCCGCCCTGGGCTAGAGCCGCCCGGGGCCTAGCCGGGCGGCTGAGGCTTCATCGCCTCGGCCACACAGAGCGCCGGTCGGGCCCCGCCCGCCCCTCAGGGACCGCCCTCAGCATCCAGACCGCCTTGCCCGGAGCCCTGCTGTCCCCGCCTCTGTCTGAGCCCCGCCTCTGGACAGGGCTCCGCCTCTGCATCAGGCTCCGCCCCCATGGCCCTTAGTCCCTTTGGAGCCCCGCCTTCTCACCTGGCTCCGCCCCCATAGCCCAACGCAGTCCCGTCTGAGCCCAGCCTCTGGATCTGGCTTCGCCCCCGAGCTCCGTCCCCGCAGCCTGATTCGGACCTCCTCGCAGCCCCGCCTTCGGCCAGGCCCCGCCCCCGCGCAGGCCGCAGCCGCCGCGTTTCCCAGCGTCCTGCAGACCCGCCTGGGACGCCGGCTGATGGCACCGGAGGCTACCTTGCTTCCCCTGCTAGGTACCAGCGCCATCCCGATCCCCAGCCTGCTGTTGGAGCCCATCCCAGGGGTATATTAACTGCGGCTCCGGGAGGCGAATGGGGAAGCTGGTCCGGATTGAGTTTTTAACACGTGCAGGACGTTTTATCATTGTGGCGTCGCATCAGGCTCACCTTCACCCAGCGGAAATTCAGCTCTACTTATTCTGGCTCAAACTCAGGCCAAACGAGGGCCTGGGCCTTGGTGCCACGCCGGCTGCACCCTGCCAAGTGCATATGCCGCAGCACCTGGCTCAATCCCCTTTGGTGGCTGAGTTCCCCCAGCCGCACCCCCTGTCCTCCATACTGGCCTGGGTCCCGGTCAGGCTCCTTGATACCCAGTGATCTCACATGAGCCCCTGTAAGACAGGACACGGGCAGATCAAAGTTTGGGGGAATCTGAATCTTACTCCAGTTTGAAGCGCTCTTAAAAATAATTCCAACTTTGTTCAGAAATATTTATTTAAAACAGGAACAGAAACATGCTTAAGCTTTTATTATCAAGTTTATCCACTTCTACCAGAACCTTGGTGAGGTCTAGCCCAGCATCCCCCCACCTCCACCTTCAGTCTGGTCCTGAGGCAGGCAAGGCCCAGACAGCCTGGCCACAGCTAGTGAGAAGGGGAGCGGCCTTGCAAGGCTCTCCCAGTCCTCAGCAACCCACATATCCCTCTGTACAAATGATGGCGTTCACCCTCCAAGGGCGTCTGTGCCCTTGAGCCCCCCCACCCATGGGAGAGTCTGTCTCTCAGGTCACCTCGACCCCTTCTTGGGTAGAAACAGAGTAAACACTGGACCATGGGCTTCTCCACCTACCATAGAGCTCTCCTTCCCCCCCATGACTCACCCCACCCCCGGGAGTTTCCTCCACCCTCCTGCTGTCCTGTGGCCCTGGGACAAGCTAGGTCCTCAGACTGCCACCACTACCCCCACCTGGCCCCTAGGGCCCAGGCCCCAACTCATGTTAAAGAATGTTTGCATTCCTGTTCACTTGAGGACAGGTAAGAACTAGGGCTGTCTGATCCCCAGTCCCACCCCACTCCACCCCCGCAAAGTAATGAGGCTCGGGTGGTGGCTGTCCCATTACAGAGAAGGGGTGCCAAGGCCCCCCTCACACCACAAACTTGTTCTTGGCTAGGGAGTTGCTCTTGGTGGCTGTGTCTGCGTGGGCCTGGTACCCAATGATGGTCTTTGGGGAGAGGCCCAGGCGCTCTTTGTATACACGCCTGCAGGTGCGGGGGACACAGGAAAAGAGACACAGGTAGTCATCAGAGGGTCCTAGAGGTAACCTAGGCCACCAGACTCCTACCCTCATTTTGGCCACAGCCACACCTGTTGTGTCTTACCCATGTGGAAAAACAAAATATGACCCCCTTAATGCAAAAGGAGAACTGCACTGCCATAATAGAAACTTAGAAATCTGGACACCAGACCCTTCCATACAGGTGAGCAAGGCAGAAAGGAGACAGGCTATGGAAACTTCCAGAGGTCTCCCTTGCAGGTCAAGCCACCTCCACCCACCTTCCCTCTAGAAGAGACCCAGCCCCCACCCCGTGCCAGAGAACCTCCTCACCCAATGTGCAGCACGCCCGCCTGGTTTTCTGCCTCCCTCGTCCACACAGCGATCTTGTCCCCCTTGGTGCGGATGTTGACGACAGCCCCACATACCTCCCTGCTGTGTTCCTCAAAGCTCTCCCCAATCAGACACAGCAGCTGGACCAGAAGTAGGGAGTTGTGAGATCACCGGCTGGGACATAGGGACTGGCCTGCCATCCTTGAGACCACTGCCACCATGAGACCCACACAGCCCGTCTCTTCCCCTGAGGACCCTCCTCCTCCAACTCACCGTCTCCAGCCACAGCCGGTCCAGCTCAATGTGGCGCTGCTGCTTGGCCAGGCTGACCAGCCAGCGGCCACCCCGCTTATTCCTGCTGTCCTCCCACATGGGCTCGATGCCATCCTGCAAGGCAGATGGCAAGTCAACTGCCTCCCTGTGTTCAAAGGGAAGTGGGGACCCACCTACCATCCCAGTCTTATCCGCTCTCTGCTGAGGCCCTAAGTAGGCCAGATTCTTTTATCCTCCTTCCCTCTGTGCAAGCAGGTTCCACCCCCAGCTACTCAGCCCCCGGACAGACAGCACTGGTCACCTTGTATAGCGTTGTATATGTGCATGTCTCCTTTACTGAGTTTCTAGAGACAAGCATTCAAATGGGGGTGGATTATGGAAGCCTCAGGGGGCAGACCCCAGTGCAGGCAAGGGGGACATCCCGGGCTTGGCTGCATGGTTCCCAGCCAGGGCAGAAGTCACCTGGGGAGATCTCTAAATGTCAGCCCTCCAGGGATAGGTGTGGCATCAGTGAGTGTCCTCAAGCAATTCTGATGCCCTTTCCTAGTTAAGGAGCCAGGCCAGCAATCTCTCTCCCTCCCTCCCTCTTCCCCTTCCCGCCTCTTAAGGTCCTCCAAGGTGCGGCTTGGGCCTGACCTACTCAGTATGGGCTCCTATAAAGCATTTCCTCTAGTCAGAAACCGCAACTGTGCTGAGAGGTGGCCCGTAGCTCCCCACCCCCACTCCTCTGAGGGATTAATGCAGTGGAAGCCGGGAGGGATCAACCCCTTGTCCCTTTGCAGGAGGGAAAGGGAGCTTACCTTGAACAGGGCATAGTCACAGCCGGAGGAGAGCTTGCTGGCCAGCTGGATGTGACTGTAGAGCCTGGACAGAGCCCCCCGCACCCCCCATGCCAAAAGTCAAGGCTTTTTAGGGCCTGGTTCCAACTGGGCTCAGCCCTCCCAACTCCTCATCCGACCCCAGGGCCTCCAAGCTTTTGCTTACACTGGCCTGCCACCTGGGATTTCACCCCCCGTTTATCCAAACTCTCAAGACCCACCTTCTCCACGGAGCCTTCCCAGTGAAGGCTGAGCCAACCCCTGGGGAGGGTTTTGGACCCCCTCGTGAACCCCCCTCCAGCTACAGCCGAGGCCTTCTCGCCCTCCCTAGGGCTTAGTGCAGCCCTTTCAGAGCCACTCCTGTGAGCACCTGGACACTGGGGCAGCCGAGTCCTCCCCTTGCAGCTGAGACAGGTTCAGAGAGGGGAAGGAACTTGCCCAGGTCACGAAGTCATGGAGTGGCTGAGTCAGGGTCAGCTCCCTGCTCCTCCCACTCCCCAGGTTCTCTCCTTGAGCCCAGAGAAGGTGGTGGGGTGGGGGGTGGCTGTGCTCTACACCCCCTGGGCAGAACCCACCAAGCCCCAGCCCTCACCAAGGCTGAAAGGCCCTAGGGAGGGCTGGCTCAACCCGGAGAGAGGGAGCCCAGAGCTCAGAGACCCCCAACTCTAGCCCCACTGGGGACAGACACTCACGCCCAGAAGTCCTCCACACTGTCCACCTTGGTGACCAGGTGCAGGTTGTCCTGCCAGGCCCGGCTGCGGTCATTCTTGAAGAACCACAGAGCCCACCTGGTGGGGGAAGCGGGAGGTAGCCAGGCGGAAGCAGAGCTCCTGAGTCCACTCCTGGGACACCTGGACTGACAGGGAGGACCCTCCCCTTCAAGGGCGAACCGAGAGATGAGATTTGGGGCACAGAATTCCGCTCTTAGGTGAATGAAATCAGTTGTCCTGAAGGGCAGGGGAGGAGTGGGGGTGTTTGACCCACAGTCTCTGAGGGGTTAGGGCTGGAAGGGTCAACAGGGCCCAAGGCTTAGGTCAGCTCTGGCCTCCCACGGATGAAGAGCTAGGGCTGAGAAAGGAGCGGTTGCCCAAGGCCACGCTGCCAGCACAGAGTCTGGCCTGAAAGCAGGGGGCTGTGTTCCACCCGCAGGTTCCTTCCTACCTGTTCTGCAGGGGGTGCAGCTCCAGCTTGACTTCCATGGGGATCCCCATCCGGGCCTTCCCTCTCAGAGACAGCAAAGTCCTGGGAGAGTTTGGAACCTCTTCTCCCATGGGCGTCCTCTCTGCTGCTTCCTCCTCCTTCTCCTTCTCCTCCTCCTTCCACTCTTGGATTCCACCCTTAGCTTCACTCACCTGAGCAAAAAAAAAAGAGTCAGGATGGGTAGTGAGCTCTGGCCCTGCCTGTCCCTGTGCCCACCCTGCCCGTCCCCTGCTCCAGGAGGGGAAGGCAGGAGCACTCACAAGGCCTGCAGTAGCCATGCCCAGCTCAGGCTCCATGGAGGACCCAGCATCTGAAAAGCCCCCAGCTACCAGCTTTTAACCCACCAGCACCTGCCCCGCCCAGCTGGGGTGGGGGAGAGGGTGGGGCCGTGGTGCACTGGGGTAGAGAAGCCAGCCTGATTACCTCAACAGCAAACATTTAGTGAGTGCCTTCTCCACGCAGGCCTGGGGCTGGGGAAGCAGCTGTGACCAAGCCAACCCAGCCCCACACCGTAGGGGCCAAGACCTGAAGGTAAGGGTCAATATTTGGGGTCTGCCCAAAGGGAAAGCAAGGTCTGCATCCCATGGAGGGTGATCCCAGAATGTGAGGTGGATGGCCCTGCAGATGGCAGAAGCAGAGACACTGACATGGCCGTGGGGCCTCTGGCACCATCCCCATCCTCGCATCAGAGCAGGTATTCATCTGGTCTCTGGAAGCACCTGAGTTTGTTTGTTTGTTTGTTTGTTTTTAAATAAAACATCTTTTTGACTAGCGATGAAGGGATCTCACTGTGTTGCCAGGCTGCTCTCAAACTCCTGGGCTCAAGTGATCTCCCATTTCAGCCTCCCAAAGTGCTGGGATTACCAGCATGAGCCACCATACCCAGTGGCATCTGAGTTTTTTAAAAGTTTAATCATCTGCCAACATTCAGACATAGGGGGATTTTATACTAAGATTCACATTTTTGGTTTCTCTTGAGAATTTGGAAAGGTCCTCCTGGACCTACTGCCTCACAGGCCCCTAGTCCCTTTGGGGACACATGAGGCTCCCTACAGCCCCCACCTTACCTCCTGCCCCACCTGAGTGTTCTCTGCCTGACATGGATGGTGAGGGTCAGGGCCGCAGCCACACAGCCTGGGTTCCAGTCCTGATTCTAGCCTGACTGCAGCCAAGCTGGCACTTCATCGAGTCAGTTTCCCCATCTTTAAAATGAGAATGTTAATCATACACAACTCAGAAGCTTGTTGAGGGTATTACATGATGTAGAACCCATAGAACAAGGCCTGGCTCCTGCTCAACAGAAGTCAGCTGAGGGTTCTCCCAGGCTGTGGAGGGTGGGGACTGGAATAGGGAAGGAAGGCGGGGAAGCTTTGGACACCTTTCTCAGCCTTCTGAATGACCCCTTTTCTGTGGAGGCTGAAGCCTCCCCAGGTCCTTTAAAGTTTTGCATCCTCCCCTTGGGCACTTTTAGGATCCCAGACGTATAAAAGGCCCTGCTCCTCCCCGGCTCGTGACCATCTGGAGGCTAAGTATTTGCTCAGCCCACATCCTTAAGCCCTCATATGTGCTAGGCACAGGGTTAGGTGCTGCTACGATGATGAGCAAAAAACAAGCGGGCTCTGCGCTCAGGTTTATGAGATTACGCATCCATCAGACAATCTGTTTCATCACAAACACAACCCACTGAAGGAAAGGGATTCAGGGCTGGGAGAACCTAAAAAGTCCACGATCCAAGCTGGGGCTTCAGAGCAGCAGTTCTCAGGTGTGTACATCAGAATCACCTGCACGGCTCACTCATCACACGCTGCTGGGCCCTGTCTCAGAACTTCTGACGCCTTAGTTCTGGGCTTGGGCCTGAGGATGTGTCCGTTTTATTTATTTATTTATATTGTTTTGAGGCAAGGTTTCACTCCAGCTGCCCAGGCGGGAGTGCAGTGGTGGCATCTCGGTTCACTGCCATCTTGACTTCTCGGCTCAGGTGACTCGCCCACCTCAGCCTCCTGAGTAGCTGGGACTGCAGGCATGCACCACCATGCCCAGCTAGTTTTTGGTGGTGGTGGTGGTTTTGTTTTGTTTTGTAGAGGTAGGGTTTCTCCATGTTGCCCAGGCTGGTCTTGAACGCTTGGACTCAAGCAATCTGCCCACCTTGGCCTCCCAAAGTGCTGTGAGTACATGCGTGAGCCAATGCGCCTGGCCCAGGATGTTTGTATTTCTAACAAGTTCCCAGATGCTGCTGGTCAGGGACCCCGTTTTAAGAACCACTGGGTTGGAAGAAGCTCACTGAGAGGTGGTATTTGAGCTGAGACCTAAAGCATGAACAAGAAATAATAGGAAATAATTAACTGGGTAGGGGAGAGCATCTCTGGGAGTGGGAACAGTATGTGCAAATGCCCTGAGGCAAAGGGAATGTGGAATACCAGAGGACGAGAAGACAAGCCAATGTGGGCAAAGCCAAAGGGGGAAAGAAATGGGTGAGCCTGATCCTAGGGACAGTGGGGAGCCACTGAGCATTTCGAGTGTGTGCAGACTGGCTGGGGAGGCCATCAGATATGCTTTCCAGCAGGTTCTCTGGATTGCTGTGTGGGAAACAGAACCCTGTGGCTGCAAGATGTGGGGAAACACTGACTCGGATGCTAATGTAGTCGTCTAGGTGACAGATGGGATGGCAGAGAAGATGGAGAGATGATGATAGATTCAAGGGGTATGTAGAAGCAAAACTCAGTGATATTTGGTAGGCCCTGGAGGGGTAAAGCACTGTGTCCCACTTATCTATTGCTGCACAACAAACCACCCTAAACTTAGTGGCTTAAAACAATCATCATCATTTATTATGCTCACAAGCCTGCAATGTGGGACAGCCCAGCTCTCCTCCAAAGGGAGGTCAGCTAGGGTGGCTTACAGGTTGGGGCTGGAGTCATCTGCTCACTCACACGTGGGGCAGCTGATGCCAGCTGTCCGCCAGAGCCTCAGCTGGGGGTGCTGGCCAGGATCGCTCTGCGTGGCTTCTCCATGTGGCTGCTTGGCTCCCTCACGGAGTGGTGGCTGGGTTCCCAGAGAAAGCCTCCCAGGAGACAGGAAGCAGAAGCTGCCAGTTTCTTAAGACCTGGGCCTGAAACCTGGCACCACATCAGACCCACTGTATTCTACTAGAGTCACAGGCCCAGATTCAAGGGAGGGGACATACTGCCACCTCTCCGTGGGAGGAGCATTGAAGAAATTTGGACAGAGGGAGCACTGGAGGAGGACCAGGCTGGGAAGAGATCACGAATCTAGATTTTGTTGTTGTTGTTTTGAGACAGGGTCTCACTCATTGCCCAAGCTGGAGTGTAGTGGCATGATCACAGCTCACTGCAGCCTCAAACTCCTCGGTTCATTCTCCCTTCTCAGCCTTCCGAGGAACTGGGACTATAGGTGCACACCACCATGTCTGGCTAATTTTCAATTTAAAAAAAAAGAGATGGGGTCTCAATATGTGGCCCAGACTAGTCTCAGATCAGCCTGGGAGGGTTCAAGTGATTCTCCTGCCTTTGCTTCCCAAAGTGCTGGGATTACACGTGTGAGCTACTGTGCCGGCCAGGAATCTAGATCTGATGAAGAAAAAGGAAGAAAGGGCTCTCCCCCAGTACTGGGCATGGTCTTAGCTACCTTACAACTGTGGCCCAGAGCCCGGCATGGAATGGCCCTCTCAGCCACAGCACCCCTTCCACCACCTCACACAGCTTCCAGCCTGGGGAAGCCGCTGGAATCTTGGATTGAGGTGACTAAGGAGAGACCTTAAGAGCAACCCCCTGGCTCTACAGGCATCCTGGCCTCTCCCTGAGGCCCTCCCAAGTCTGTCTATGGGGCACATCTTCATGTCGGGATTGAACCAGCAGGGGCTCTTGAATCCCAGCCCTACCATCCTGTTCCTAAAATATCTTGAATCTGCTCATTCCTCTCCCTCCCGACTCCCCTGACCCCAGGGAAGTTGGCTATGACTTTGGCTGCTACATGAGTCTTTCCTGACACTCCATTTGCTTCTACTCCTGCTTTCCTACAGAAAGTTCTCCAGGTTCCTCGGGGGGATCATTTAAAATATTAATCTGGTCACATAACTTCTTTGTTTAAAACCAAGGCCAGGTGTGGTGGCTCACGCCTATAATCCCAGCACTTTGGGAGGCTGAGGCAGGTGGATCACCTGAGGTCAGGAGTTCAAGAGTAGCCTGGCCAACATGGTAAAACGTTGTCTCTACTAAAAATACAAAAAAACAAACAAACAACAACAACAACAACAAAAACTAGCTGGGCATGGTGACGGGCACCTGTAATCCCAGCTACTTGGGAGGCTGAGGCAGAAGAATCGCTTGAATTGGGGAGGTGGAGGTTGTGGTGAGCCAAGATCGCGCCATTGCACTCCAGCCTGGGCAACAAGAGTGAAACTGTATCTAAAAAAAAAAAAAAAAAAAAGGCCGGGCGCGGTGGCTCACGCCTGTAATTCCAGCACTTTGGGAGGCCAAGACGGGTGGATCACGAGGTCAGGAGATCGAGACCATCCTGGCTAACACAGTGAAACCCCATCTCTACTAAAAATACAAAGAAATTAGCCGGGCGAGGTGAAGGGCGCCTGTAGTCCCAGCTACTCGGGAGGCTGAGACAGGAGAATGGCCTAAACCCGGGAGGCGGAGCTTGCAGTGAGCTGAGATCGCGCCACTGCACTCCAGCCTGGGCATCTCAGCAAGACTCCGTCTCAAAAAAAAAAAACAAAAAACAACCTCCAGGACACCCAGGATGTGATCCAAAGTCCAGATCCTGGGCTTGCAAAGTTCTTGGGCGATTCAGCCTCCCATACCCTGAGCACATGGAGCCTCCAAAAGGCCAGATTTGTTCCTGCCTCAGGGCCTTTGCACTTCCAGTTTTCTCTGCAACTTTTTACAGAACTTCTCCTTGTTCTTCTGGGCTTGGCTCAAATGTCACCTTCTCAAAGAGGCCTTCCCTGACTACTACCCTATCTAGAGAAGAACACTCTCCCCCATGCCCTCGAACTCATCACCCTGTTCTATTTCTTTCTTAGCGCTTAACACTACTTACTTCGTTTATTCATTCAAAAAATGATGACCTACCGATTACTTTGTGCCAGACACCATTTTAGGCTCTGGGAAGCACAGCTGTGAACAAAATGGATGGTTTCTCCCTCCTCTTTGCATCAGAAGGCCCTAGGACTCAGCCCTGGCACCTCTTCTCTGTTCTGTCAGTACTTGCTGTTTCATGCCCTTATCCAGTAATGGGCATTGAATGTCATTGAGATGGTGACATGCTTAGCCACCACCAGAAATCCAGAAGAGCACATCCAACTGCCTGCCCGACAGCTCCATCTGGGTATCTAACGTGCATCTCAGAGCTACCATGTCCAAAGCTGAATTCCTGGTACCTCCTCTGCCCCGCTCCAGACTTGCTCTTCCAACCGTCTTCTCCACCCTTCCAACTGCTCAGCTGGAAACGTTGGAATGGTCCTGGGGCTCTGTCTTTCTCACCTGTTAGCACATGCCATGACCAGTTCTCCCTTCAAAACATCCAGGACCCAACCACTTCTCTTGGTCTCCATTGCCACCATCCCAGCCCAAGTGACAGTCGTGCTACCTGTGTGATGGTGATGACCTCTGAACTGGTCCCCAGCTTTCACCCTTACCCAAGAATAGTCCACTCCCTACTCCCTACACAGCAGCCATTAAAATGAAATCTGGATCACTCCCTCCTCTGCTCACAGCGCAGGAGCCCACAAGGCCCTCATCCCTCCAGCCCTCCTCTCCCTCCCTCTGCTGTGACCATGGTGGTCTTCAGTCATGCAGATCTGCAGATGTGCCAGCCACCTCCTGCCTTAGGACTTCCAGAGGCTGTCCCCTCCCTTCCTAACCTGTCTAAGGGGAGGCGATACCTGCCCATCGTATGTGACTATTCAACCCCTCAGCCCCAATGCAGCAATTCCTCTGCTTCTCCTCCCTGACTGCCCCCAGGATTTGTCACCGCCTGACACACCATATATTTTACAGATTTATTTTACTCATCACTTGCCTTCCTTAAAGTCCCCAAGGCCCTTTTATTTTATTTATTTATTTATTTATTTTTTGAGACAGAGTCTTGCTCTATTGCCCAGGTTGGAGTGCAGTGGCACGATCTCGGCCCACTGTAACCTCCGCCTCCCGGGTTCAAGTGATTCTCCTCCCTCAGCCTCCAAAGTAGCTGGAATTATAGGTGCACATCACCACACCTGGATAATTTTTGTGTTTTTAGTAGAGACAGAGTCATGTTGGCCAGTCTGGTCTTGAACTCCTGACTGTAGGTAATCCACCGATCTTGGCCTCCCAAAGTGCTGGGCTTACAGGCGTGAGCCACCGCGCCCGGCCCCCAAGGCCTCTCTTGTTCACAGCTGTGTCCCCAGGGCCTACAACAGCATCTGGTTGATGGGAAGTACTCAGAAGTCAGAGGGAGCAGGGAGGATTGGTCAATAGATTTAGCAAAGTGAGTGTCGCTGATGATTTTTACAAGAGCAGCACAGTGGAAACATCTTTTGTGGTTACTAGTTGTGAATTGTCTGCCCATCCTACTAGAATGCTGAGTTCCAGAGGGGCCCTTGCCCCTCTGCAGCTCCTGTTCCTGGAATGATATTGGCACTGGGTAGGCACTCAGGGAAAACTGATTGAAAAGAACAAAGGCCAGTGACTTTCCCTCTCTGGGTCTCAATTTCCTTATCTGTAAAATGGGAATGAAAATGCCTGCTTTGAAGGACTGCTGTGAGGACGTCATGACATAATGGATGGAGTACTTGGCGCTGTGGATGTACTTGGCATTGTAGATGTTCAGTAAATGTCCCCCATTCCCCTCCCTGTTCTCAGCTCCCCGTCCTGCCTGCCCTGCAGGACTCTGAGGCCTCTGGACAGCAGAAATGTTGCTAAATGTTTAACCTGCCAGGCGCCACACACACAGTTACAAAGGCACATCTGGATATTTGCAGAACCCAGGTGGGGCTGGGATCCCCAGGATCTGCTTAAGAGAACTCTCTGCTCCAGCTGCCCCAACCAGGATTTTCTCTAAAACCCTTTCCCGGCCGGGCGCGGTGGCTCAAGCCTGTAATCCCAGCACTTTGGGAGGCCGAGACGGGCGGATCACGAGGTCAGGAGATCGAGACCATCCTGGCTAACACGGTGAAACCCTGTCTCTACTAAAAAATACAAAAAACTAGCCGGGCAAGGTGGCGGGCGCCTGTAGTCCCAGCTACTCGGGAGGCTGAGAAAGGAGAATGGCGTAAACCCGGGAGGCGGAGCTTGCAGTGAGCTGAGATCCGGCCGCTGCACTCCAGCCTGGGCGACAGAGCGAGACTCCGTCTCAAAAAAAA